>NW_027532002.1:7049043-7072084 GCF_008692635.1 Crocuta crocuta
TAATTATAATTAGAAAGCTATAACACATACCAAAATAGCTTCCAATAGTTGCACCTAAGTATATCTCAAGAACTGCAAATATTTCAACCAAGAAAACACAGAGGATACAGGCATATTTTTAGACTGAATAAAGTCAGATCATTTATATGGAAATTAGTTACCAGGGATGTAAACTGGCAAAATTGATTTTTCTTTTCTTTTACAAGGCCAATTTAGTTTCATAATTGTTACTGGCATTGTTCATTTTATGGCTTTCTTGGAAGGTAGGAGTAAAATTCTTCTGACTATTTTAAGAATGGAATTCTACTTGTGAGTACCTAAGCAGTACGATCACATAATAGGATTCCTGAATTTATATGCTGATGTCCCCTGACATATTGGGGAAGGACTGGCATTAGCAGAGGAGTGTCATTCTCTGAAATGTCACAGAGATGTACAAAGACCCCACCGATTCTGTGAGCGGGTGAAACCCCAAGTCCTTTCTGTGTTCATGAGTTCCATTTTTGGCCCGCCCATCCATCACCAAGGATTCTCATCTATGTGACTAATTCCTACCCATTGTCATTTCTCTTTCTTGGGACCCTCAATATCTTAAGAAATAGTAACCTCCTTATATCTTGCTTCAAACGTAGACTTTCAGGCTTGGGTGTGGAGGAAAGTAGGTTTGTATATAAAAATAAAATCTATCAGGCCATCCCAGTAATGCTCATGATTTCTCTGATTACAGTGAGTGATTTTCTGCTGTTCAGCGCATCTGGTTATTTCTCTTGGAAGGAAACTACCCCAGGGCACCTGGGCAGCTCAATCAGTTAAGTGTCAGACTCTTGATTTTGGCTCAGGTCATAATGTCAAGGTTCGTTAGATCAAGCCCTGCATCGGCCTCTGCGCTGACAGCCCAGAGCCTATTTGGGATTCTCTCTCTCTCTCTTGCTCTCTCTCTGCGCCTCCTCCACTTGTGCACTCTCTCTAAAATAAACAAACATTTTTTGAAAAGACAGAAGAAAAAAAGGAGGAAACTACCCTATGCAGGTATCTGTGAGCTCTACCTCTTTGAAAACCAAACTGATATTATCCTGAGAATCTTGAAAAAGGAAGAATTAATTTTAGATCATATCAGTGTATGAAAAGTTAAAATTCAATCACATAAACTATTTCTAGAAAATGTAATAAGATAAGCAAAAATTTCTGATTTTTCTTAGGCCTAAAAATAAAAAAAAAAGGGGGGGTGGATTTTAACTGAGATGCAGATGGTCATGTAGAAGCAGCAATGAATATGGTAGGATGTATTCTGTAATTATGGCTTCTCAATGCCTGCAGCTCAACGTGGTTATTTTCTTACCTAATTAAGTGTAGACTGCCCAGCTACCGCACACAGAAGAAACTATCCACTCGTATAGACGTTTTAATGTGCCACATTGCTAAGCTGAGTTGCCCACACTACTGATAATGCCTGTGTCACTTAAGGACAACTGTACCCAGGTACGGCAGATGGGGACAGAGAAGGCTTCTTGTCAAAGAGGAAATAGGAGGAAGAAATGGCCAAAGATACAGAAATAATTGTGGGCATTCCACTGACCATCCCAGTAATGCCCAGGCTCTCCTTAAATCATGGGAGAGGCTGCTCGCAATCCTTTAAACCTCTTGAATCAGCCCCGATGCCTACTAACTGGTTTCCAACAGTGTTACTATTAATGAGTATAATGGGACCGAAAAGGGCCCGTTCCAAAAATCACAGAGTGGTAGAACCAAGGGGAACTGCAGAAGCCACATCCAGAGAACTGTGCCCCCTCTTCTCTTCCGAGTGCCAATGCGTCCTGAAGCCAACAGTTGTAGGGGTACGGCTGGCTGGACACCATTTTTAATGCCTCCCTTGGAGGTGACAAAGGAAGTATACACGTTGTAAGATGAGAGCATGTTTTGCTAAGTGTGCCTTTGCAATTCATATCAGCAAATATTTGAACATCTGCTATAGGCTAGATACCACAGTCAGCATTATGTGGAGGCTTTTATGATGAACAGAGAGAAAGGGGGGAAGAGAAGGAAACCAGCATATCGAGTGCCGGTCATGTGCCGGGGACAATATTTTACTTAATCTTCAGGAGAACTCAGAAAAAAGAATGTTGTAGTATTATCATTCTTATTTTTTAGATGAGGAAACAAGCACAGGACGGTAAAATATTTGCCCTGGGGCATCCGGCTATCCTTTTAAGTCCAGGGCCCTGTTTATTTTTCTACGCCTCAAGCCCTTTGCACTTGCTATTCTTTCCACCTGGATTGCTCTTTCCTAAGATATCCAAATGGCACCCTCTCTTCCTTCATTCAGGTCATCCCTGACTTGATGTAACATCGCTCTGCTCCCTTACCCTGTCTTGTGTTTCTTCACAACACTCATCATCATTAACACAATTTGTTTATTTTGTGTACCATTTCCCTCGACCAAAGCATAGGCTCTTTGAGGGCAGGGACTTTGTTCTGTCCACTGTGGTACCCGCAGCACCTAGAACAGTGCTTGGCACACAGCAATTTAGCTTAATGCCATATTCGGTGAGCAAACTACCTGTATCAACAACTCATGGGTCACAGCCTTTGTCTTCAAGGAAACTCGGATCCAGTGAGAGAGACTCGTGTGGAGATATGCAGCAAGGGTGGGCCAAATGCTTTAATACGGGGGAGAGGAGGGAGCAGTTCTTCTCACTCAGGTGGCCAGGACGGCTTCCCCAAGGGAGTAGTACGGAGCTCTTCAGAGCTCTTCTCAGAGGATTAGAGGGGTTTTGCACGTAGGGAAGAGAAAGGCAGTTACAGGTGGAAGAAAGGGCCTCAGCAGAGAAAGGGAAAGGCATGCTTATTGGTCAGTGAGAGTCCAGCATGGCTGTTCCACCAGGTTAGGCAGATGTGGGAGAAGGTCACAGAAAGCTAAATCTTTTTTTAAAAAAATTATGTTTATTTATTTTTGAGAGAGAGAGAGGGAGGGAGGATGTGTGCTGGGGAGGGGCAGAGAGAGAGAGAGAGGGAGGCACAGAATCCAAAGCAGGCTCCAGGCTCTGAGCTATCAAAACAGAGCCTGACACGGGACTTGAACTCACAAACCATGAGATCATGACCTGAGCCGAAGTTGGACGCTTAACTGGGCCACCCAGGCACCCACACATAAAGCTCAATCTTAAAGGTCAGGAGCTAAGGAGCATGAATGTTTTTCTGTCTGAAGCGGGGAGACAATTACATTTTTTGAGCAGGGAGATGACATGATCTGGTCTGTTTCAGAAAAATAAGGATAAGACTATGCAGAATGACAGAAGATGCCAAACTGTGGACACCTACTACGTGCTAGACACCTTATCTAGATCTTCTCATTTAATCTTCCCAACAAACTTACAAGGTAACTGATAGCCCACCCTTACGGATAAAGTAGTGGAAATGCCAAGCTTTGAAGAAGCTCAAGGTCGCACAGATGATATCATGACATTGAGATTAAAAGCCTGATTTCCAGATTCCAAGGTTTGCATTTTTCAGCCTTGTCGGTAGTTCCCTAAGGCGGGGGGTGGAGAGGTCCTACGTGCAGCTAGGAATGCTCACGGGCAGTGCGCACGGACAGTCCAGGGGATGAGCCCCTGAGTTTGTTTTTCTTTTATAAAACACTTAGGAGGCTCTAATACCCAGCCATGAGAGGGAGCCACTGCCCTTTGCCTCACCGAGAGGAGGACCAGAGCAGGGGCCCTGGAGGCAGAGAATCGAGAGAAAACAGTATTTTAGTTGTGCGTAAAGGAGATCGTGAAAATGTGCATTAAGGCAACCTGGTGGAGACTCAGATAAGAAGGTAAATTAATGGCAGAAGAGAACTGACAGGGCTTAATGACAGATTGAATGGAGGGAAGGACCTTGAAGCAATGAGAGATGGAGACGCCACTAACAATCACAGAGGATACAGGTGAAGGAACATTCTAGACAGGGTAAAGTCCATCACTGTGTCCTCTAACAACCTCCTGAGGTTTAGTAGAGAGACATGCGATAGTTCCCCAATCTCAAAACCAGGAACAGTCTGAGCCAGGGGGCGACGTTGAGGGGGTCCCTGCAAAACCCTCAAGCCAGGAACACCGAGGTTTTTCCCTGGTCCCTGGGCAGCACACATTACTGATCGATTGCTGTTTCTCAGTGAGTAGGTCTCAGGAACCGATCTGTTCGGTACTGTTCCAAGCAACAAAAGTTGGCACATAGGCACACAAGCCTGTTTACCATCTGGATAATGTGTCTCTATAAAGATAATGAGACAGCAACCAACTGCAATGGTAGCTATATAAAAAAATGGGCCCCAAATCCTATATTAGCTTCGAGGGAGGGTCTCAGCCACTCATTTTCAAGGTTAGCTATAACAAAATAACCATGGTGAAAAAAAAAACCCTCTAAGGCATATTTAATACAAACTGGAACATGTCACATCATCTGAAAGTGTCACTTTGTGTATTTTTTTTGTTGTTGCTGTTCAACAAGCACATTTCACGAGCAAAACACAATAATGTATGTCACTTGTTGGGTGGCTCTGTGGGCTAAGAGGTGATATGATGGGATCGGCTGCTATAGCAATGTTCCAGATATGTCCTAGGCACTCCCCAGCCCTGGGCACTCTACAGGACCGGAGAGGACTCTGGGCGATGGAGTAAGCTATTTGGCAGGGGGTGTGACCACCCCAGACCGAGGAGGTAGAGGAGTCCTTGCACCCCCCAGCAGCCTGAAGCACATTGGGAAACCCAGGACTTGCTGAAAGAATGTTTTACTTTTTCTCCAATAAGAAAAGTGGGCTCGTTCCCCTCTAACACGATCACTCCACTTCTTATGGATGCCAAGGGAAAGCCTGTGGTCTGGGTGACACAGAGACTCTATCTACACCCATTGGCTCCTTATTGGCTCCTTACAGACCCTGCAGGAATGGCCTCTGACAGCTTCTTCTTTATTAAGAGGGCATGCAGACCCAGGAGCCCAACCCAGCCATTTGTGAGTAAGACTGAGCCAGTACCACACTGATCAGTGCCCATGTCTTCCCAGTCCTCAGGGGAAAAACTCATGGGTGTGAGTGAGAAACAGAGGAGTTTTAGAGGTCTTCTTGGCTTAACCCCACCTCCCACGTACCTCACTAGCAGAATATCCAGTCTTACTGGGGACTGAGTTCTTCTCTTGTCTAATGGAACCGTGAGAAACCCGCGGATGAGGCTATGTAGCCTCACGATGAGAGGGTCTCAGGTGTTAGTGTGAAGAAGGTTTTTCTACCTACAGGGTCTCATATATTGCAGATCCCCCACCCCCCCAATTCTTCCGATTCAGAAACCCGGGAGTAAGGGCTGAGGACATGTTATTATCAGTATTCTCCCAGGGCAGTTCTGAGGCAGGGGGTCAGTGGACCAGGGTCCTGAGGTTCTCAACTCCTCTTTAGGAAAACAGGCACAAGCTGTGACTGCTTGCCCTACTGCCCGGGAGGGTCTCCTGGGGGAGCTGCCGGCACCAGCAACTGCTATCTAATTGGCACTTGGCCTCTTCGAAAAGAAAGTCTTTCAGAGTATACCCAGGGCGATTTGTGAACTTGTCTGCTTAGGGCATCATACAGTTGGTGTGGTTCCGGCTTCAAGTTTAGAATGTGGCTTCATTATTATTTTTATAAGTGAACTTGAAGATAGCTTTTTTTTTTTTTTTTTTTAAGAAAATGGAAACCAAAGCTTCCTTGATGACTTCATCAATGTTTTGGGGTTTGATCTTCGATATTAAGGACTAGCCGCAGACATATGATACTTTGGGACAAGATTATTCTTGTCCCAAGACAAGCTCAGTTGAGTGGCAGGTTCTGAGAAAGAGAGGGGAGAAGAGAGTACAGGGAGTTAAGGAAAATCACGTGACATCTGGGTTCTGAGTCAATACCCAGGCTTATCCATCCCTTTGGCCTCACAACTCTAAGCACAGTGCTTGGCTTAAAGCAAAGCCTTAATATGCATTTGCCGCATGAGTGATGAATGAATGAATGCACCATCTACTTTAAAATATTGAGAGAGCTGATTCCTACGGTTCTAATTCCTCTAACTTTCTAAGCCAGACATTTGTGGTTGCCTTCCCAATATCCATTTCCATCTTCTCCTTTCCAACAGTACTCCAAATTTTCCAGTTGTGTGGATTACAGAGGGTTGGTCCCTGACTGGTTCAGGTCAGCAGCATACTCAACTCTTGGACCACAATGATGGAGCTGGGAATGGGTAAGGCAGGTCAGTCAGGGCTGAGACTCAGTTCTAAGTCTTTGCTAAAGGTGTCAGGAAAGTAAAGTCTCTTTCTGCCTGCTACTCTTGAATAAGGGAGAGGTAGTCCTGGTGCTATGAGTAGCTATCTGGGATCACAAAGGAAGAGCCTACTAATGGTGACGCCAAACCTGAAAAGCAGAGCCTAGAAAGGAAGAGATATATACCACACATACGGTTTGAACTGCTGGAACAAGTTATGCCTGAAGCCAGTATCGCTGGACATTTTTGCTTAAGTCAATGAACGTGATGGAGTGGAATATTCTGTTACTTGCATCCAAGAGCATTCCAATTAGCATTTAAACTTAGAAACTGGGGCGCCGGGGTGGCTCAGTCAGTTAAGCGTCTGACTTTGGCTCAGGTCATGATCTCACGATTTGTGGGTTTGAGCCCTGCATCAGGCTCTGTGCCTAGAGCTTGGAAACGGGAGCTTGCTTCAGATTCTGTGTGTGTCTCTCTCTGCCCCTCCAGTGGTTGAGGTCTGTCTCTCTCCTTCTCAAAAATAAACAAACATTAAAAAAACTTAGAAATCACTTTTTAAAGTGGGTTATTATCAGGTAAGCTAATTTTCTTTTAGGCATAGTGTCATAATTGGGACTAAGCCTCATGATAAGAATATGAAGCCAAATAAGCCAAAATTATGTCCGATAATCAGCAATAAAGGCTAAGACATACCTATACACTTCCTTACCAACTAAAAATCACAATTTTTAGAATCAAGTCTTATAACATGGCAAAAATGTACTGCCTTCAGTAAATATATGAGCAATTTAAAAGTACCAAAAGTCACTAGAGTTAAAAAAAAATGCATGATGGAAAAATGTGCATGCCATACATGCTATGCTAATGAGTTTGACATCAACACCTAAAATTATCTTTCAAAGGATGGTTTGTGAACATTTCAAAGAAAAGGACTCAGGTTCAACACGGATTCAACAACAGGTTATTTAAAACCAAGCAAATGTCATACTTTGAAATGTTTTAGACTTTCAGATCAGGAAAATACGAGTTTTAGCATATTTGAATTTTTTTTAAAGTAGGCTCTGGGCCCAGCATGGAGTCCAATGTGGACTCATGGACTCATGGCTTGAACTCATGACCCTGAGATCAAGATCTGAAGAGAGATGAAGACTCAGACACTTAACCAACTGAGTCATCCAGCCACCCCTCGTGTATCTGGATTTTAAGAAGGATCTCATGAAGCTCTGAAAGGCCCTAAGATTCTTTCTCTGATTCACCCTTGAAGACCCACATACAAATTTAATCTCTTTTATAAAGTCTTCTCTACTCTCAGGAGGTGGAAGAGGAGTATCCTATTACTAAATCCATTTGCATCTCAAGCAAATTGGCTTATAGCTTCTCCCTAACAAGACTATACACTGGAGAAAAGTATGGATCACAAGTTAGTCCTTTTTGATTCCTAATACTTGTTCTCTGACATGCAGAAGGTCTTCCCTGTATGTTTGCTGAAAAGACCGTATGAGTGAATAATAGTCTTGGGAATAAGATAGAGTAGCAGAGCTTGGGGATGATACGGTCAGGTGAGTTTATAAGGTTACCCAAACACAAATAACTTATGGATTCAGGACAGCCAAAAGAGTTCTTTCTCAGCAATGCTCTGTATACACTTGGGCAGTGTGGTTTTGACTCCGTGGACGGCACATCTGGTGGCATCCCTCCCCTTACCCCCTCCCCCCAACCTCAGTTGTGGAGTTATCCATCACTAGAAGCCCTCAAATAGACCCGGGATGACTATTCATTGGGTGTAATAGAGAACAGTTTCACATATGACCTTAGGTTTGTATTAAATGGCCTCAACTATCCTTTCCATGTCTAAAGTTTTATGATTTTAGAGCAAATAAAGAAAAGCACAACTTTGGTTAGACCCCCAAGTCAGACTTAAAACCAATACACCACAGTGAAATTGATACTCTAAACAAACATATAATTAACAATGTGCTTTCTCCCTTCCTTAGGACTCAGGAGCACTTTTAAGAGATATATTGGGTGGCCCAAGGCCTCTTAGCCAAAGGCGAAATGAATTGGAGCCAATGCCATCGTTCTGCTTCAGTAAAGCTCTCTGTGGTGGCATTCACTCAACAAATATTTATTGGCTAGTTAATGTATGCAAGGCTGTGTGCAAAGCAGTGTGCAAAGCACAGTAAGTCATGCACCACCCAGTGCCTCTCACTACAGATATTTTGTTGATTTACTGTCAGAGCTCTTCACACTCCATTAGGAAACAAACAAACAAAAACATCCAATTACTAAGTCATTAGCACTGCCTTTTAAAATAGAAGATCAGAATGCAGAACATTAGATTGGAAGGGCCCTCAGAGACCCGGCACAACCCCTTTATTTCACAGATGGGAGAACAGACTCATGTAATAAAGAATGAGGTGCCTCTATATACGCTGACATGCAAAGATAAAAACAAGATATTTGTGAAATGAAACAAGCAAGGTGAAGGACACCAAGTATAGCATAAGCCCATTTTTCTCCAAAGGGAACAACAGCAAAAAAAAAAAAAAAAAAAAAAAAAAAAAAAAAAAAAAAAAAAAAAAAAAAAAAAAAAAAAAAAAAAAAAAAAGCCTTACTATTAGCCATGTATATTTTGAACACCTGAAAGGATATGGCTTCCAAAACTAACTGAGGTCAGCAACTGGGAAGCAGGAAAGAGACACGGAATCCGGGGTGGGGTTGGCTTGTCAACTAGAAAGAATTTCACTCTCAACCTTGTGTGTTTTGCAATGTTGGTCTTGTACAGCTATGTATTGCTTTGGTAACAGATATATACACAGGCAGGTGCGTATATGTGTGTGTGTGTGTGTATATACACAGGTATAAAATTGTAAGTGGGAAGAAAAAAAGTCCTGAAAACTTGCAGGCTGTGGGTCAGACGTGCTTCTGGGTTGCACTCTGAATGCCAATCCAAGGCATTGAGAGATGGAGAACATATGCCAAGTTACTGAACCTCCTGAGCTGCGGTTTCCTTGCACGTGAAACGGGGATAATCATGGCAGCCATCGCTTAGGGCTGTGGGGAGAACTTGAGAGTTCGGGCACACAGCTGGCACAGTAGCCGGCACGGGGCAGGTCTCATGAGTGGTGGAAACAGCAGTAGCCTCAATAATGAGGATAATAGTTATTCTTATTGTTGCTGTCCAGAATCAGAGCCTGAACAAGGACATGTGTCCCCTGGCCGTCAGCATAGTGGGTTTCCACCCGACCACATGCCTTCCCTCTCTTGCTGGAGAATCTCTTAGGCAGAGGATACTAAGGAAAGAGAAAATAATAGAAAATGAATGTGATGGTGATGACAGGTGCCTGCCTTCATGAAGGGAACGGAGCTGCTGACCGATGACCAGATTTGATTTCTGTTTCAAAGGCATCACCCGTAGTGACCAAACATGATTCCTTGCTATCTGTTAATATTCTTTGTGATAGATGTCATGTGATATTACAGCTGTAGGATGATCAGCTAAGAATGTAATTCATGGAAGTCAGCACGTTCGTCCTTGCTGATCAAATCTGCAAAACCGAAAAGGAAAGCCCCAAACCATAAGGTCGGGAGTCAGAATGTAGATCTCTTTTATCTAAGCATTCCTGAAATGGGTCACAGGCAGCCTGCTCTGGGGGGTCCTGGCCAAGGGAGAGTGCTGTGCGGTTCCCCCTGACTTTTTCCTCAGTGGAAAAAGCAAGATTTGGGTTTTCGGGGTCGTGAGGTGTGACTGTTTGNTACTATTAGCCATGTATATTTTGAACACCTGAAAGGATATGGCTTCCAAAACTAACTGAGGTCAGCAACTGGGAAGCAGGAAAGAGACACGGAATCCGGGGTGGGGTTGGCTTGTCAACTAGAAAGAATTTCACTCTCAACCTTGTGTGTTTTGCAATGTTGGTCTTGTACAGCTATGTATTGCTTTGGTAACAGATATATACACAGGCAGGTGCGTATATGTGTGTGTGTGTGTGTATATACACAGGTATAAAATTGTAAGTGGGAAGAAAAAAAGTCCTGAAAACTTGCAGGCTGTGGGTCAGACGTGCTTCTGGGTTGCACTCTGAATGCCAATCCAAGGCATTGAGAGATGGAGAACATATGCCAAGTTACTGAACCTCCTGAGCTGCGGTTTCCTTGCACGTGAAACGGGGATAATCATGGCAGCCATCGCTTAGGGCTGTGGGGAGAACTTGAGAGTTCGGGCACACAGCTGGCACAGTAGCCGGCACGGGGCAGGTCTCATGAGTGGTGGAAACAGCAGTAGCCTCAATAATGAGGATAATAGTTATTCTTATTGTTGCTGTCCAGAATCAGAGCCTGAACAAGGACATGTGTCCCCTGGCCGTCAGCATAGTGGGTTTCCACCCGACCACATGCCTTCCCTCTCTTGCTGGAGAATCTCTTAGGCAGAGGATACTAAGGAAAGAGAAAATAATAGAAAATGAATGTGATGGTGATGACAGGTGCCTGCCTTCATGAAGGGAACGGAGCTGCTGACCGATGACCAGATTTGATTTCTGTTTCAAAGGCATCACCCGTAGTGACCAAACATGATTCCTTGCTATCTGTTAATATTCTTTGTGATAGATGTCATGTGATATTACAGCTGTAGGATGATCAGCTAAGAATGTAATTCATGGAAGTCAGCACGTTCGTCCTTGCTGATCAAATCTGCAAAACCGAAAAGGAAAGCCCCAAACCATAAGGTCGGGAGTCAGAATGTAGATCTCTTTTATCTAAGCATTCCTGAAATGGGTCACAGGCAGCCTGCTCTGGGGGGTCCTGGCCAAGGGAGAGTGCTGTGCGGTTCCCCCTGACTTTTTCCTCAGTGGAAAAAGCAAGATTTGGGTTTTCGGGGTCGTGAGGTGTGACTGTTTGTGTTCATTAAATCAATGGCAAGAAGTGTTCAAAAGGCAGGCCTACTGAAGACATGTGAAGAGATTCTCATCTCAAATACTCACAGTACGATTTCCATATTGGAGGCTGGTATTCTTCAGCATCTAGAATAAAAAAGGGGGAAAAGATCAATCTGTCAGCCTGAACGTCAAACCGTCAACATGTGTCTTCTTTGGAGGAACAACAGTCTGTCAGCGGTACTTGCATTCTGGTCCCAGGGGCCCCCCTCTGCTCATTTATGGGACAGTTCCAGCCACGAGGGAGGAAATGTACATGGCAACCCTTGCGGACCCAACTGCACTCTCTTCAGATCACTTACCATGACAGAAATCAATTGCTTAACCATTTTCTTAGAGCCCAGTAAATCAAAAAAGATTCTTAAAGCAATTAACTTGATTGTACCCTCCAGTAATCCTTTCAAAGGGTATTTACTTAACTTGGCATAATAAACATGTAATTTATCTCACAGTTTCCATCAGACCTTGAGCCCATTTATTAAGACTTGAGGGCAAGACGTAAAGTGGCAAGTATGTAGTATTAAATCTGGGAAGTTGGGCAACTCAACCAACTGAACTCCTAAAATGACTGGGTCTGACAGCAGAGACACTGATGATTCAATTGGAATCGCATTATCTCCTTGAATTTATTCCAGCGTGTGACTAAGGAAATTTCTAGAACACCTCTCAGCAATCAGAAGTGTCAGAGCGAAAGAGTTACAATAAAACGGAGAGGATGAAATTGTTATTCATCAATCTAGAAAACAGACAATGGGTGGAAATCTGCTTGTTCAGTCGATTCAACAATCCCAGTGCTGACAGCTGAATTTATAATTGTGATGGAGTTGTTACAGCCTTCCTAGCATGTAGCTAAGGCCTTGGTAAAACATAGGTAGCTTAAGCAGCCAGAGGGGAGAATCCTTTCCCTCAAACCACAGAACACTGAGCTGGGGGGGGGAACCTTAAGAGTTCCTCGAATTCAGCACCTTTATACGAGGAAATTGTTCCTGTCATCATTCTTGCAACCCCAAGGTATCATATCACCCAGCCATCCACCCGCTGCCCTTCTCCTAATGCTACTGTCACAAACGAGTTTCATGCCAAGGACTAGAAATTCTCTAACTTCGTGCACAGAGGTCGTTTGAGAATTTTTCCCCTCCTGAGAAGCAAACACGCTATTTATATAAAAACTAACTCAAGGGTGGCGAACGTCCCCAAATTCTACTTAATTACAGTTGTGTAGCTTAAATTCTTTCACAATTAATGTCTTGCTCTCTGGGGTCCACCTGATCACAGACGCAACTAAATGCCTCCAAATGTAGTTTTCATTCAAATAAGTCCATATCATTAGGCCCATATTGCCAGGACTCTATCTATGGATAATCAGCCACATAAGTGCACATATAAATACAGTGCATTAATAATGGCTTATGTTCTTTTTTTAAATGTTTATTTATTTTGAGAGATGGAGAGAGACAGTGCATGAGTTGGGGAGGGGCAGAGGGCGAGAGGGAAATACAGAATCCGAAGCAGGCTCCAGGCACTGAGCTATCAGCACAGAGCCTGATTTGGGGTTCAAACCAATGGACCGGACCATGAGATCATGGTGAGCCAAAGTCAGCCGCTTAACTGACTGAGCCACCCAGGCACCCCAGTGTTCTTATTCAAACTTAGTTTGCTGATAAAAGTGAAACTCTTAACAGTGTTGTCAAAGTAGCACAGTATCCATAATAGTGAGCTTTTAACCCAAACAAGCCACTAATTTTACTCTATTGGTTTCACAAAAACCAATTTTAATGAATTAACAGGGGTATTTGTTTATAAAAAAACATTCAAAGAAAATAAGTTGCAGAGTTTACAACAGAAACATCCATAAAATGCCACCTCATCAGAAAAGCCAGGTCCTGTATGTTAAAATGTTGATGGCATTTTCAAAAATATTTCTTCAAAGATAAAGATACACACACACACACACACACACACACACAAGATTGCATAGAGAGTGTTGAACCCTAACCACTAGATTACCAGGGATACCAGATCTCAAAGAAATATAAATCTCTGAGATGTCATTTATACAAAGCTATGATGTCTTATTATTCTGGATGAGATTTGTTCTATGAGGTGAGCACAATCCCCAGACTGAGAAGCGGTCAAGAATGTTCAGTGCCTAGAGTGCCAGTCTCTGCATATTGATGGAAAGTCCCCGAAGAGAAGTAACCTCCTTCATACAGGTTTTAAGTATAGTTCAGATGCTCTGCTTGCATCTCCTAAAGTCTTCTTAACTAAAGTCAAAAGTTCAGATCCAAGGATCTCTCCCTGTCCCTCACAGTCTTGCTGTTTCGTGAAAAACCTAGAATTTTGTTTCATCTGAAACACTGACTCCTAACTTTATAACTTTCATTTAGGCTGCACTGTGCGCTACAGAAACAATTTATCCCTGGCCAGTTGCTTGCTCCTCATTGGCAGTATTACATAGAAGGGAAGAAGGGGGCCCGTAGAGACCGGAGATTATAACATTCCCCTGCTTGAAATTCTGCAGCGCCTTCCTTCTGCATATGGAATAAGATATCCATACCTCTTGCTGTGGCCTCCAAGGTCCTGTGTCATCTGGTCCCTGCCCACCTCTTTGACTTCTTTGCAGACACTGTGTCCTTTTACACTTATCCAGAAATGCTAACCTTCTCACTGTTCCTAGAGCAAGCCATGCTCTTCCAAGCCCCCAGCCATCGCTCTTGTGGATGGTCCACATAAAATGCTCTCCAATAATCTTTGCATGGTTGACTTACTCCATTATGCAGGCCTCAACTCACAAGTCACTTCCTAGGGGCCTCCCCTGACAATCTTGTGTAAAGTAGCCTACCCCTAGCTCTCATCACTCTCCTTCATAGCATTTATTGCCACCTGAAATTATTTATTGATTTGCTGACTTGTTATTTCTGGGCTCATCCCACTATTAGTCAAACTCCATATGAGCAGGAACTTTGCCTCATTCACTGGTGCATCTCCAGACCCAAGAAGGCTGCCCGGCGTGTAACACATATTCAAAAAGCTTGTGTTATGTAAGAGAACTCTCAGGGTTCAAATTTTGCCTGTGACAACTACTGGCTGAGTAAATTAAATCAGGTTACTTAAATTCTTTAAGCCTCCCAATACTCATCTCTGTAAAACAGAAGAAGTAAAAGCATCTACCTCGTAACCTATCTCTAGGATCACCGCGGGAATTGAATGAGACACACAATTTCAAGTTCTTGGGACGGCGCCTGGCAAATAGCAAGTGCTTGATGTAGTCCCACTGATGCTGTCATTGTTACATCCCCCTGTCCTGGCTCCTCCCAGGCTGTCTTCTGTCCCTTGACCGCAGCCATGACTACCTCTATTCTTGCCCCTGGATCTGGAGCCTGTAATTAAGTTCCAGTGCTGTTGTCATGGAAAGTTTTTCTTCCCCATTAAAGAATTCAAAGTGAGAGGCCATTTGTCATGCATCAGTGGAAAAAACTATAATTACCTTGGTCTTAGAGACATGTTTCACAAACCACTAAGGCACACTCTTAGGAGACCTTGGCTAAGAGACACGGCACAAAATATTTGTAAGATGTTGAAACAAATCTTTAACGGCCTCCAACGGGGGCTCCACCAACTTGCACATTTGCCCCAGTTTCAAATACTATTTCTCCAGGCTCTACTTTACTCTCGGAGAGCCTGACCCTTTTTATTTTCCCCCAAACCGGGAATAGGTTTTCTAGGTCATTTAGTTCACCTTCTTCATTTGGCAAATGAGGAAAATGAAATGCAGAATGATGAAGTGGCTTCTCAAGGTCACACAAGGAGTGAGAGGCCAAGGTGGGATAAGACCAGGAAGCTCTGTCTCCCAGGCTTCGAACACATCACTCATCCTTGCCGGGCAGCCCACCCTCATGGACATGCATCGAATCAAGAAAAAAAATACACTGTACAGCAGGTTTGTTACGTCAATGCTTATGAATCCGGGAAGACATAGTAAAGCAGGGAAAAGGAAAAAAATAGCAGTATGAAGGACTGACATTAAGTCAAAGGGTGGGCAGTATTTCATCTGTGTACATGACCCCACCGAAGAGATACAGGGCAGGAGGAGGAAGGTACTGGAAGTACTGGCAACATAAAGCTCATGCTTTTAGAAAGTGTATTGTTTTGTGAAACATTTTAGAGAAATGGGCATGATGCAGAAGGAAGGGAGAAGAAGTGGAAGAGAGAAGCTCCATGTTTTAAGAAACAAACAGTCACTGAATCCAAAAGACAGTTACACAGTTTTGGAAAAGAACAATGAATTTATAAGGGTCAAAGAGACATAGGAAATATATTGCTTAAAATATCGACTAATAGTATCCAAATTTTACAACAACATGTAAACTCCTGGACTCAGCAATTCTATCCATCGGGATTTAGCCTAACGGTAGTAAATGAGCACACATACAAAGATGAATACGTGAACAAGGTATTCATTGCTGCTTTGTGTACAACGGTGGATCTAAACGCCCGGAAAGAAGGAAGGTTAGATAAATGATCATATAATATAGCCATGAAAGTAATGACATGGGTCAGAGCTCTGTGGTCAAGAGCATGACCTCTGGAGTAGAGGTAGTCTAGGCTCCAAACTTAGTTCTGTCATTTACTAGCTGTATGACCTTAAGCAATTTACTTCATCTCTCTGTGCCTCTGTTTTTTAACCTATAAAATGGGAGTAATAATGCTATCCAACATATAGTATGTTGTGAGACTAATATGTATAAAACACTTAATCTAGTGCCTGGCATGTAGTGAATTCTATGCTTGCTATTATTATCTTTCTTTAACGACATAAACAAATATTTATGCCATATTAAATCAGGTTATAAAACAATTTATTAAATTTAATCCTATTTTTAGGAAAGATATTTATATACATAGAAATTATCTATCAGGCTATAAAGCCAATTATTAAACAGTCTGATAGTGAGAACACAGATGATTTCTGTTTCTCTCTTCATTTGCTCACGTGGATATTCTAATTTTCTGTTTATATTGCTTGTATAAAAATTTAAATTAATAAGAAATAAATTCATGGGAGTTCTGGGTGGTTTCTCTCTCTTTTTTTAAGATTTTATTTTTAGGTAATCTCTACACCCAACATGGCACTCTAACTCAAAACCCCGAGATCAAGAGTTGCATGCCTCACCAACTGAACCAGCCCTGGTGGTTTCTCTCTCTCTTTTTTTTTTTTTTTTAACATGCTATGTAAATAAAACACCACCCTGAACATAAAGTAGAAGTAAAAAGACCCAATTCTTAATATAATTCTTGCAATTACACAGGTAGTGTGCACAGTTCTAGTTCAGGAAGAGCAAAGAGGGCAAAAGAAACAAGACAAGAGCTTCTGTAGCAAAAGGTCACGCCCAATCCCCTTGGCCCTCTTTCAATGGAAACCAACTTGACAATAAACTATTTGTAAAAAATAAATAAATAAAGACATCTTTCAATATTGTAAAAAAAAAAAAAAAGAAGAAGAAGAAGAAACTTGGTTGAATAAACCTTAAAGCCTGAAAAAAAAATAAATAAAATTAAAAAAAAAAAGAATCCTGTGAAATAAAGCTTAACGAGCAATTCTAAGCTGGCTGGGAAACAGGTATCTCCTCATTAAAGAAGGGGCAGGGGAAGAGAAAAAAAGATATAGATACTTAGAAAATGATCAAAATCTTACAGAAATAGGTAACAATACCATTCGAATGAAATCATCTATACAGAATCCAAACATAGTAAACAAAAAGCAAAGCAAAGCTGGCTAAAGGCACCTGGAGGTGCATGGTAAAACTTGGAAGCGATCAAGAAAACTTATGTGCTCAAGTAACGAAACCTTGAAGAGAAGCATTACCATTCTGAGCTTTGGGGGAAGGAGGACGAATCCTGATGTCAGCATGTGGCAAGGTCGTCAGTGTCTGAGGCCCAAAGAGAAGACATCAGGGGCAATAGACAGTGCTTGTCATAAAAAGACACCTCATGAGATATAGAGCATCACAAAAGTAATTTAAGATCACTACCGTTTTTACTAAACTTAAAAGGAATACACGCTTACATGGAAAAACAGAAAAGTTCCAACAATTGAAAACAGCATATCTTAGAAAGCCCCTTACCTCTGAAAAAGTACCATTAATCTATTGATGTGACTCCGCCTAGATTCTGGCCTGTAAGTGGCTAGAATAAAAATTTATAAATATAAATATGGTCTCCTCTCATATATACTGTTCTGCACTTTGCTTTTGACCTTAATGATATTCCGGCAGCATTTTTCCATGTCAGCACAGAGAGAGGTCCTTATTTTCTGAACCGTGGCTTGGTCTTGCATTCTATGAGCATATCCAAATGCATTTACGTCATTTATGTAATAGTTTCCAACTGATGAATACTTAGTCCATTTTCGATTTTCTGTTCCTATAAACAAAGCTGCATTGATGTTAAATGCTGGCTGAAGGGTCTCTGTTTTGTTTCAAAAGCTATTAAAATGGGCTTAGAAGTTGCATCAGTTGGAACTCTCAACACTGTAGGGAAAAATGCCTGTGTCCCCACACCTTCACCAACACTGGCTATTGTCAATATACGCTTTAATTTTTGTGCGTTCAAGACCCAATTAGAAAATACACAGATAAGCCTCCATATGCATTTGCAGGGAAGTAAACGGAAGCACGAATTCCCCTGGATGCGAACCTGTGGAAACATATGGCCATGGAGTGAGCTAGAAACGCATTAATTCCATTCATTTTGGTGGATGCAGCTGGAAGGCTCTGTTCTTCCAGGCATTTTCAGCTCCAGAAACACGTTGACTTGATGGAGTCACCTGAGGAGCAAGTGTAAAGGAATGTGGGGACTGATTAATGAAGAAAAATCAGAGAACGCCAGGCGCTACACTTGAGTAAGTGACAACTAAGGAGGAAATACCCGTAAACATCAAGGAGAGCCAGATTCCTTCAGTAGGCTCAGTGGTCTATGACTAGATCAACAGAGAAACACATGCAGGGCCTTTGGAAAAGGCAAGCAGTGAAAGATTCACCAATTCAGAGAATGATCTACCAAGAAAGCTGGAGGTGACCCATCCTTAAGGATACTTCAACCAAAGCTGCATAAATTGTTGCATGGGGGGGGGGGGCATTTGGAGATGGGGTGGTGGTGAAAGGATTGGCCCCTCCTTCTGCCATCCCCTCTCCTAGAAGGGCCAGGTCTCTGCTGTCACTTTTGATTTATTAATGCACACATTTGCAAATGAGCTGCAGTTAGTGAGTTGGGTTTTTCTTCCCCCGTAGGGAAGTTGGGTGGAAAGCAGGTTTTTCAATCAGGCATGGGACCACCTCGCAAGGAGATCACAGTTCAAAATCTGTTGGGTGATTAGCCTCATGGGCCCAGAATGGGTTGGGATTCAAATGAAACTGAACAACGGCAGGAGGGGTACTATGTCACGTTTGTCCACATGCTGCGATATGCCCTCGACATGCATCCCGTGCCCAAGCTCAGATCTGCAGAAGTTATGTGCAAGCCAGAGTGTGCAGTCAGTGGCTCATGAGGCATTCCAGCCTAACGGTGCCGTCCCTGAGCTGCACAATGACCTGGAGCTTGTCCTAAGTGCCACAGCACATGGAAATGTGAAGGCTGCTACAGAGCTTTCTCATGGTCACACAAGCTAGGAAATACGGAAATGTGTTCTAATGGCTGCCATCTATACAGGTTCCCTGTATTCCCCCCGAGGAACCAGGCAGCCATGATTTCTCTTTGAAAACCGCTGCTTGGGTAAAGAATGGAAGCCCCGCACGCATCTCACTGCGGATTGTACGTCAGGGATTTTTGTAACTGATTTAATCCTCCTTGAAGAGAATAATTAATAAGACAAATTCCAGAAATGAAAAGAAAGTAATAGGTTAATAAGACAAATTCCAGAAACTTGGCTGGGCCCCAAGGACAAGACGAAGCAGAGATTTTTCTGAAGACGACGCTACTGAGGGCCTTGGGCTGGCATCTGTGGTCACTAGAGGGCACTGGGGGCACACGGAGCATCTGTTCTGGTTGGGTAGACAGAGGCCTGATGAGATTCTTTCTTTCAACAGGTATTACTCAATACATACAATGACCCAGGGCCTGGGGACACCTCAGGGAACAGGGCACGTAGGGTTATGAAGCTCGGCATGACCTGGTACCCCCATCCACCTCTCCCTGGTCATCCCCTTTTGCTCACTATGCCTAAGCCACTTTGGCCCTTCTTCCGATCCTTGAGTCCCTCAAGATCATTGCAGTCTTAGAGATCTCATGCTGTCTCTTCCTTCTGATTTCCCCATGGCTGGCCTTACTATCATCTGGACCTCAGCTAAATGCTCTGGCTCTTCAGACATGTCTTCCCAGACCATCTTATCTTTTTTTTTTTTGAAGGTTTATTATTTTTNCCAGACCATCTTATCTAAAACTGTCTTTCAGACAGCCACCCATTCTTCACAGCCTTTTCACCATCTGAATTACTTTTACTCAGTGCTTATATATTTCTTTGTTTAGACGGTGCTATGAGAGCAAGAGCCTCATGTACCTTGTTCTCTGACGCCTGGGTCACTATTAGTCTATCGAGTAGCTTTTGTGAATTAGAAAAAGGCATCCTTTGCAAGCTGGCTTAGCAATGGCTTGGCCATCAGATAGCACCTTTGTGTGAAGAAGATGCTTGCTCTGGGAGGCAGAGCCCTGAGACAGAGGATATGGCCTGAGGAGGGGAGTCTAGGCTGGGTGCAGCCCCAACTCAGCCTTCGGCAGGCATAGACAGCACAACAGGAATGGCCCCAAATGTTGTATCCCAGGATATATACATGCTTAATACAGAGTGGGCAAGTGAAAGACATTGTTTCCTGCCTCAAAACTTGCATTCTGATAAGGGATACAACAAATAGAGAGGCAACTGAACAGCAAGAGGATGTATAGGAGGAGTGTCTATGGCAGAACTTCCCAACCTTGGGAAGGCTGAATGGGGGTAGGGCAGTTAGGCCACTCCCCATGCCTTGGCCAGTTACCTTGGGCCTTGAGCAGTCCTGTCCAGGGCTCCTTCAAGAGCAGTCCCAGGGGACTAGAGTCTAACATCATGGCTTACAGGCTCCCAAGACTGAGGGGAACATAACTAACTTCCAGTACCACAGCACATTATGCCTAGTCAAAGAGATGTTCCATCACCTAGACATCTTCTATAGTAGCCAATGGCAAGAAGTCCTCTTTTGGACAAATGGGCTCATGGAGTAGGACTCACAGACCAAGGTATGGCCTGGCAGGACCAGAGACAAAGCAGAACATGGCACTGATAGCTAGAGCTGGTTCAGCCTGCTGGTCAAATATATAGACTATGGTGTGTGTGTGTGTGTGTCTGTGTGTGTGTGTAAGCGCACAAGCGCGCGCATATGCACACACGTGCCTGTTTCAGAGTAGCTAGGAATTAGAGAGATAAGTAGGGACCAGATAATTAAAGGCTTTTAAAACCACGCTAAGGGCTTATGTTTGCTCCAGAGGGAAGGGGAAATATAAGCAGGGAAAACACAGCATCCATTTTGCACTTTTTAAGAAGATCACTCCGGGGTGCCTGGGTGGCTTAGTCGGTTAGGCGTCCGACTTTCGCTTAGGTCATGATCTCACGGTTCGTGGGTTCGAGCCCCGTGTCGGGCTCTGTGCTGACTGCCAGCTCAGAGCCTGGAGCCTGTTTCAGTCTGTGACTCCCTCTCTCTCTGACCCTCCCCTGCTCTCCTCTCTCTCTCTCTCCTATTAAAAAAAAAAAAAAAGAAGAAGAAGATCACTCCAGTTGCAGTGTAAAACAGGGCTGGGGGAAGAGAAGATGGGAGGGAGGGAAGATGGGGGGAGGAGTCAGGGAGCTGGGCAGTAACCCCGGGCAGGTGATGCTAGTGATCTGAACTTAATGGTAGCTGTGGAGATGAAGAAAATGGGGTGGATTTGAAAGGCATCAAGATAGAGAATCCACAGGACTTGGTGATGAACTAACTGTATGTAGACAGAGAAGGAAAGGAGAGAAAATCACACTGGGCTTGGGCAGCAGAAGACAAGTGGTTTTGGCATAAGCAACTGGATGGATAGTGATGCCATTCGCAGAAATAGGGCAGACCAGAGAAGCAGGTTTGGCAGATGGCAGTGCATTTGGCTTTTCCCTGTTGGAAAGAGACGCTCATAGGACAGCCAAGTAAACATATCTAGGAGTTCCGAAGAGAGAACTCAGCTAGGGATCTAGAAATGGAAGCCCCAACATGCAGATGGCCACTGTAGCCACTGAAGTGAACGACATGACATTGGATGAGCATTCAGAGGGAGGAAAGGTCTTTTGATGGAAGCCCCAAGGAGCACCAACAGTTAAAGCATGAGAGGAAGAGGGGAATGACAGAGACCAGGGGCATAAGGAGAAACCATGAGATGGGCAGATAAAAAAGGGGAGGTCAGAAACAATTAGGAAGGGAGACGTGGCCAGCAGTGTCAGAAGCTGTTTGAGCACAATATGCATGAGGACCCACTGTTTCAACAACAAGGAGCTTTTTGATGACCTTGCAGTGGTGTGTGGGTGGGCGAGATGGGGTGCGTGAGATGAAGGGTCAAGGAGTGTTCATAAATAGAACTTGGGAGTGTGAACAGCTCCTCTGGGAGGTATGGGATGCGAACATCTCTTTCCAGTAAGGCGGTGGGGGGAGAGGGAGGTCGAGGGCCAAGGGAAGTAAAAGACGCAGAAGCTGTCATTTGGATATCATTGTCATTACCTCCTACCAAACCGCTTGCCTCATCCTGACTCTCCCTTCTCTCTCGGGGCCCTCTCCCTACTTTCTCGCCCTAAGTTTCTACAAAATGCAGTTTCCTCCCAGCATGATGAAGCTGCTTTCCCGGTGGATAATTTCCTCCTTTATCATTCCTCCTCTGCTATTTCTTGAGAGGCCACCCCACACCCACGACCTCCATTCAGCCTAGAGGCCTGTCTCCCCTCCTCCAGCCCCCACCCCGACATTCTCTCTTCCAGCATCTGCCTGCCTCTTTACAAATTCTTTTCATCAGAGGAATGTCTTCTTGGCTTTCTTCCAGAAGCCCTTTTGGGCATTCATTTATTCATCCAACAAATATTTACCTAGAGCTTACAGCCTACTTGGCACAAAATACCATACTAGACACTGGTGTAGATATAGAAGCAAGATGCAGGAGGTAACCACACGGAATCAGTTAGGAGATGAAATAAAGACATCATTTATTCATTCATTCTACAAACACAAACTGCCTGCCTGCTGGCGATCACATGTTCCTGGTCACATGGGCACGTAACCGTAGCACAAGGTAGAAAAGTGGCATGTTACGTCGCAAGCTTGGACCAAAAAGTGCTGTTGGCGTGGACTGGACAAGGAAAAGAAATTGTTACGCTCACTTATTTCTTGACAATTATTCTTTGGTTCATCTCCTTCCTGGAAAAGGTATGCCTTCGCCCGTAGAGAAGACAAGTTAGCTCGACCGCCAGCCAGCTCTACTCCTACCATTTAGAAGAGCCACTCTCTTCTCCTGTTGTACATTTGTGTCTCTTCAGATATATATTGGTTGTGGCAATGACAGACTAAATTCTCATGAAAGCTTCTCATAAATCATGGTCCTGGCAATGCTACTACTGGCTAGGAAAGAAGGATTTCTTGGCCATATCCTAATCAGAGTCAAATAGAGCCCTAGTGAAGAGAAAGAAGAGAAGAGAGGTCTTCTACCAAACCTGGAAAGGAATCTTTATGTGCCTGGTACATTCCAGATTCTGAGGTGATTTCCTTATATATGTTATCTCTAATCTTTACAATTCTCTTAAAACATCTCTCCACACATTCCCCATCCACC
>NW_027532002.1:7072110-7102368 GCF_008692635.1 Crocuta crocuta
TCCATCCGTTGAGCAAATACTCATTGCCAGGCAGTGTTGTATGATAAAGATGTATCTGTGAGCAAGACAAGCCCGGTCCCTGCCCTCAAGGCGCCTTCAGTCCCACAAGGAAGGCAAACAGTAAACAACTACTTGAAATAAACTGTGGAATACGTTGTAATAGAGAAAAATCCGAAAACTCTCAGTGTGCTGGGTGATTTGTAGCTACTCCTCCAAGTCCCCTCCCAGAGTTAGTTCTCTCATCTGAAAAGACAGAGATTGGACTAGAAAGTCCTCTGAAAGCTCTCTTGGCAGACAGTTCAACCAGAGCCTGTATTGTGTCCTGGGGAGATGGAAGCGATATGTCTCTTGGCTTTTGTGCCAGCCCTTGGGAGCATGACCCTGGAGGTACGTGGCTGCCTTCCAGATGGTCTAGCTCCATCTAGACAGGGGACAAGTAGCCTGCTTAATGCTGGGGTTCAGTGGTTAGCAGGTCCACTAGCTAAGAACCCTCCTGTCTGCCCTTAGTAATAAAGGTGGCACTTTAGACCATGCCTACTTTGTTTTTATTTCTCCTTGTTTAGAATAGGCCTGCTAGACATTGGGCCCTAAGCAACCTGCAGCAGAAGGCAGCCTCTGTTTTCCTAATGAGATGATCCCCCCAAAAGTTCCTGAATACTTACACCTGTAGAGATATCAATAAAATCAGGTAGCTACTCATAATATTTAATCATTAAATCAGTTACACGTGCATAGTTAAATCCAGGTATAAAACAATCCACAAATTTAGAGATACTGCTTTCATCAATTCGCATGTTATGGACCATCTATTTAAATTCTCTGTGTGGGGGCACCTGGGTGGCTCAGTTGGTTAAGCCTCTGACTTCGGCTCAGGTCATGATCTCATGGTTCGTGGGTTCGAGCCCTGCGTCGGGCTCTGTGCTGACTGCCAGCTTGCAGCCTGGAGCCTGTTTCGGATTCTGTGTCTTCCTCTCTCTCTGATCCTACCCTGTTCACACCATCTCTCTCTCTCAGAAATAAATAAATCATTAAAAAAAAAAAAAAAAAAAGCGGGAGGCACAGCCAGCACAATGTTTGCACAGCACAGAACAGCTTTGGAAAAAACTGCTGGAGGTTAAGATTGGTCTGTCCAAGGAAGAAAGCTGGGCACTGAGGGTCAGGAGAGGCAGGAAGATTTGGTTTTCACTATATATCCTTTTATATCCCTGAGATTACAAAGACAAAGGAAAATCTTTTAAAAGGTTTGTGTACAATTACATTTAAGATTTGCAATTGTGACTATACCTGGGTTAAACTTCTTAGCCTTCTTTTTAATAAGGATTTCATTATGTAACCTCTACAAGGGGGTAAAACTATCATTGATAATGGTAATTTCAGGTCTGTTGTGTCTTTTCTGGAAAGTAGTTGGGTGTTCAAAGTAAAGTCATTGAGAGGGAAACCCTACAATATGAGTGATTTGGTATAAAATAAAATGTAAGATGACACCCTCCTTTCTGAAAGGTAATTTTGGGGATATATCATCGATACAGATGAAAATATTCTAACCTCTACTGACAGGCTTTCTTTTTTTTTTTTTTTAATATTTATTTATTTTTGAGAGACAGAGAGAAACAGAGCACAAGCAGGGGAGGGGCAGAGAGAGAGGGAGACACAGAAATCAGAAGCAGGCTCCAGGCCCTGAACTGTCAGCACAGAGCCTGACGCAGGGCTCAAACTCACTGACTGTGACATCAAGACCTGAGCTGAAATTGGATGCTTAACAGACTGAGTCACCCAGGCACCCCCCCCAACAGGCTTTCTTTATGTTAGATTCTTGGGTGTTTCCTGTGCAGTCTTACTTAATATTCACAACATGCTTACAAAACAGGTATTATTAGTTCTATTGCATCAGTGAGTAAACTGAGGAACAGTGAAGATGTTCAGAGTCCCATGGTTCATTAGTAGAGCTGAATATCATTCACACCTAGGTATGTTCACCTCTGAAAACCATACTTTTTCCATTATAAAATCCTGCTTCTCCTACTGAGCTCTTCTACAGTGTAGGCCTTTCTAAATATGTAACACAGGATTTCCTAACAGCCCCCTAAGGTGGATATTATTACCCCATTTTACAGATAAGGAATCTGAGGACCAAAGAGGGCTACCTCTTGCCCCAAGCTGGCCAAGGTATTTGTACCCCATAAAAATAATACTGTGTGTCCCCAGGGGTCATCTGGGGAAGACCTACCATAGTTTATCACAAGAATGAAATACACTTGCCTCACAATGTTAACCTGTTTCCTTAGATCCAAGACTGTATTAATTCTGCCTCTTTTATAACCCATGTAAACTCTGCCTATCACTGTAAGGCAAGCAGCAATAAATGAGGCCCAGGCAGGTTGCCTAGTGGGACTGTGGTTGGTTGGCTGATACTTGAAGCCTCCTGAGAACCAGAACCTCAAGTTTTGCTTCTCTCCTGGGCTTCAGTGCTCTGCGGTTTCTTATCACTTGCTTTAAAAGTGACTTCTTGCAGAGAAAATATTGCTAGAGGTCACCAACACACGCACCAGCGACACTTCAGACATCTCACCAGCCGCTCCGCAGAGCGACAAAAGCAGCACAGGAAGTGCAAAGGCAACGTACAGGAAGGACAAACAAGAGAGAAGCTCTGACAGTCGTGCCGATCCCTCCCCGACCTGCAAGATGCTAATTTAAAGTCCAGCATGAAACTCCGCGTTAGCACGCATTTATCACTCATATGCCAAGTGCATGAGCACATGTGTGCAGGAAGGAAAGCCTTCCTGTCGCCGCTGAGGCAGGGTGGGTGACAGGTCTCTGATGAGAAGGGGAAGAATAAGGCAAACAACAAGCGGTCCTGATGATCTCTGAAGGAGAAAGTGTTTATGTTACATAACAGAGCAAGAAGAATAGAACCCCCTTCCGGCCCCCCCACCCCCATTATCTTAGTGTTGCTTGTCTTCACAGCACTTGGTCTGGCTGCACCACGTGCTGGCGGCAGGGTCATAGCCTCTTGCTGTTTGTACAGTGCCACGTTTGTCTTCCTAATCACAGTATGCGAAAGTTCCTGCTTCTGCTACCAGAAATCGGAAACCAAACATTGAAACATGGCTTTCCTTAATATCATCCTCCTGTCGGAGGCTGTCGGTACTTGTAACCTCTGTTGATTTTCAGCGGCGTTGTTATGAGGAGGAATAGTATATTTACACACCTGTGCCTTTATAGAAGATCATTTGTCAACTTCCTAACATGTCCATAGAACAGATGTTGACCCTTCACTCGTTTCCTGAGCCCAGGTTAGGTGCTGGGTACACGTAGATGAGGAAGGCAGCTTTCTTTCCCTCAAGCAGCCCCCACTTCTGGAGGGAATATGACTGAATGGTGTCCATAGGGTGGATGTGGGCAAGTGCCATGGGCACCTAAAGGAGGGAGCCGGGCCCTTGGCAGCAGTGAGTGAAAGTGATGAGGAAGACGTCACAGGGAAGATGACACTGGAGCGGGGCAGTGAGGGATGAGTAGGAGTTTGCTAGACTCTGTCTTATGGGGAAGGCGAGGAAGGTAGAGGTCAAAGGGAATGACCGGGACACTGGATTCATTTCAGGCATCCTGAAAAGGAAGGAGACGTCTTGGCTTATATGTTGAGCATTTCTGACAAAGGAGTGTTTTCTCACCAAGTCTAGTTAATCATTTCCATGGGGAGTCTGTGCCTTAACAAAAGCCATCTTTCCCTGCCTGTAATGCATTGGCAAATACAAGAGGGACGGGCTGACTTTGAGTGGAAAGGCTGCCTGCAGTCCATTAAGAGACAATGAAAGGGTCACAAGAAATTTCTTCAAGAGCAACCTGTGTCCTGTTCTCTTCTAGGGTCTAGAACCCCCGCTGCTCATGGCACCCCCACCATCATTACTCCAAGTGAGTGTCCCCTGGTTTTCGATGGAATGAAATTGAGGTGTGAGTCCCAGTGGAAAGCCACCCTACTGTCCCCAAACCCCAGGGCTCCCCTGCAGCTTTACTCTCTGTAGCACATCCCAAAGCAGAGCTTTGTATATGCCAGGTGCTCAGTTAATACTTATTTGATTGACTGAGTGGCCACTATCAAAGTAGACCAAAAAAAAAAAAAATCAGTTTCTCCTTAGGGACGCCTATTCCAACCATCAGTATTGCATTTTTAGTGCAAGGTTCAAGTGAGGCAAATCAATTTCACTGTTCCCTGTGCTCACGTGACCGTCACAAGCTGGCTGACGGGATTAAAAAGGAAAACAACAATTGAGCATATTGGAAGTCTCCTTCCCAGCCAGGATTTGCCGAGTGCCTTACCTATCTCTGATACAGAGCACTAACTAGTGCAGCTAGGATCTGGTTGTCAGAACTCAAAACACGGGAAAAGGAAAGAGCAAAGAAAGCAGCCAGAAACGACTAGTATGCGGTGAAAGATCCTTTATCTCCAGCGTCTGGGTCCAAGCAGTTGGTGAGAGCTTCCCATGTCCAGGGATGGGTATCCTCTGGCAGGAAGCGGGTGTTCCTCTGTGTGCTAACAGGCCACTTGCACCGAGCTAGTAATAATTTGCTAGGTCAAGAGGCTCAGCCTGCAGCAGGAGCTGTTTGTAGGTTTTTCATATGCAACCTTTGGCTTCTTAGGAATTGGTTCTATTTTCAGAATTCATCTGTTACATCATAATAGGCTTTCCTCTTGTGCATCCATAGTGACAGAGGATGCTGGAGTGACTCCATTGTTCCACTGCTGTGAGCACTGCTGCCTCGAGTAGGTAATTCTGCAAAGAATGTATACTCTGATCTTGACCACCTCTGAGATTTTTTACTATGGAATTTTAGATACCTTTCTAAATGCATTTAGTATCACCAATATTTTCAAAGTGATTACACTCACAGTATACTAAAGGGATCCACTGATTAAGATCATTTATCTCTCCCACATAGCAAATGAATCAAGGTGTCAATACTGCCTTTTAAACACAATACAAACTATATGTATACAGTTTTCCCCATGCATGGGCTTCCTGTATACACACAGAGACATATTTCTGCATTTGCCTTTTTCACTCCACTGTAGTCCTTTGACCTTCATCTTTGTCTGATGTCTGATGTCTGATGGACATGTTCAAAAACCCTTTCTTTCCCAGTAGAATTACAAGAAGAATGTTTCTAATTGCTCACCATTGTAGCTTTCTGTTGTCAAATTGCCATAACTCCATCAGTCAGAATTTCCTACACTCATCTTGTATGGTGAAATAGTCACTATGAACATGAGTGTATTTATCATATGGCTTTTCAGACATGTTTGAATCTTAGAGGGGGGCGGTCAGAGCTACCGCTGGTCAAGGGCCAAGTAACCTTCAAAATGGCAAGGACTGCCAGTCCCAGAGCCCACATCACCTAGTCCTTTCTCTAGCTCACACACGCTCATCTCACCCTTGACTCTTAACCATTACTGCTGAAAATCCGGAGATTTCTGCTACGAAGGCACTGTCTCTTCAGCTGCTGGTTTGTGGGCGGGTTGGGGAGGGCAGGAGGGGCATAAATTGGAAAACCAGAAAGAAGTCTAGGGCTGGAGAAGAAATCGGCCAAGAAAATGCTAGTGGTAGGAATAGAACGTGTTCAATATGAAACTGTGCCACAGCTTCACAAATTTAGAGCGAAATTCTGCTCCTAATTCCCAAATCTGCTGGTGCCATCATGCTCGGCCAACTTGCTTTCAGTTTTTATTTTAAAAACTGCAAATATAACGGAAAGCCAGCTAACTTAGACAGCCCAATTCCATCTTGAGATTCTTCTATTGCATTCTTTTTTTCTCAAGAGGCTCCAATTTCTTCTTAATCCGCTCTTAGCCGCTTGTACCTCCCCCACTGACCCTGTCATCTCTTCTCCCAAGAGTGGGCGTTTTCTCAGAATAAGATTCTGCGCAGGGCCTGCCCTGAGACTCCTCGCAACAGCAGCCCCAACATGAAGCTATGGAGGCCATGGGCTCAGAAACGAGCGGGTCAGGACCCAGCAGGGAAAGGCAGTGAAGAATGACACACACCCTGGGTGTGCTTCCCTTGTTCTGGTGTTGCTCTGTGCACCCTGGACCCAGCCCTGATCGGGTAGGAACCTAGCACGCATTCCTCTATAGTTACTTTCTCTGCTTCCTACTTCCCAGCCCCCCAGGCGACCACCATCTGAGAGATAAGCAAGCCCCTCACTCAGCGCTAAGGAGGCGGGGGGGAGGGGGGGTGTTTCTCAGCAAAAGGCAGACCACACTTCCTTTTAATAAACATAAATATCTCATGCTCTTCCTCACCCACATTCTGACTCCTGGTGCAGAAGGAAGGACATCTTCCGGGACAGGACCACAAGCCAAGATTGAGCCTTCCTCTCTGTAATTTGGATTAGCAGCTGTATTTCCGGAGTGCTGGCTTTGTCCCAGGCCAAGAACTTGACAATTACCTCTTCATTCAGCCTTCCAAGAACAACATGGGGTAGGCATGATCATCATTACTACTTTAGACGTATGCAAATAGGGCCTCAACAGAGAAATTTGCCCCAGAGAGCCCAGCTCTCTTGGCAAGAGGCCAAGCTGGGGTCACACCTGGAGAGTCTCACTCCCTTGTAACCATTCCTGACTATGACTCCCTGTGGCTCTTTGTTCCTTTTCTCCTTTTTACGGGTATACATCATATTGTGCCATTCATAATTTTTTTTCAGACCACACAAGCCAAGCCTCTACCCCAATTCTGGTCTCTTCAGGAGACATTTCCCTTCTTGTCTTACTGCCCTTCCCGTAGTCCCTACGCCTCAGCCAATCGAACGAGAAATCACTGCGTTGGTGACCCCGATCTTGAAGGGAAGAACTGACTCTGTGACAGAAGTGGTCCCTATGTCTCCCAGGGGTCTCCTCGGTGTGTATGTGTTGGGGGAGGTTAAGGTCTATGAACTCTATTACTCAGACTCTCTCGCGTCTGGCTTCTAACTGGGTTTAGCCAATGGGAGGCTTGGGTAGGAAGTGGGAAGGAGGGAGAGGAGACATGCTGGGGTATTTTTCTGGTTCTCTCCCTGTTCTGGTACTTCAGTGCGGACAGCGGATATGACCCTCCATGACTACCACTGCCTGGGTTCCTCTCCTGTGGCTCTTTCTCCTCTCCTCAGGCTCTAGTAACACGCTTTCCTCTGGTTAATCCTTCAGGCCCCCGGGTGCTCACGACATCCCACTGCTGGCAACCACTGGGGGCTTAGAAATCTCTTGGTTCTTTGCCTGCCTATACCTCTGTAAACGCGTCCCTTCACTAGCTTCTTTTCAACATCCAGCTGAGGTTGCCTTCTGTCCCTTGCCAGGATCCTGATCTCCGGTAGCATCTCCTGGACTATAGGAAAGGCTAAAGTACCCCCCAGCAACAAGACTTGACCAGTACTAAAGTCTTTATTTTTGTAGGGAGTTTTGACTCACTTTTTAATAGAATCAAATATGTCGCCCAAAGGTGAGGTGGGAGCTTGGACTCCCTTCCAGGGTCCATAGCTCTGTTCCACATGGCAGTGGAGGGTGAGTTTCAAATCCATAAGCCACAACAGTAAATTCACTTCCAAATGTTGCATTCAAATGTTGGTGGGTTAAATTTAGAAAATGAATAAACATTTACCCTTGATACGTACTGCATAATTTCACATCTGTAATAAACTTCTCAGGCTGTACCGTACACCACTTCTAACGTGACTCAACGTAAGGAAGCTCTCATCTGAGCTCTTGGTTTTTCTAAAAATAAAACTGGTAATAACATCACCAAGACTTCCCCCTTCGCTTTTTTGTGATGTATTCCAAGATTAAGCAAGGCCTCAAAGTGTCGGGGGCTATTTTTCTTTTCTTTATATAACATGCATGCCAAAGACCTGCAATTGTGGGGTTCCTAAGAACTTAAATGACATATCCTAGATACTAAATCGACTCCTTTGTTTTTCAAACACACACAAATGCACACACACATACACAACATCCAAGAACATGAGCTTGTCTCTTGAATTAGTGACCAAAGTGAAATTCCAAACACAAAGTTTCAGAAAGGCCAACTTCATTAACCTTTTGTTAGTTATAATAAATAAATAAACATTCACCTGAGAGGGGCCATACTCTCCCTCCTATGTCCTCCAATCATGCAAGAGTCTCCGAGTGGTATCAATTCTCAATTACTCTCACACAGAGATTATCCAGCCTGACCCTGTGCACTAGGATGAAGCTCATTCAATTAAGTAACATTGATTCAAATCAGGCTTTTTTGGTATAACACCCAGGCCATCTCATTCCTCCAGAGCCCATGAATGAAGAATTTTACTATAGATCACTGTCCTGAATAAAGCCAGGTCATTTTAGAAAAAAATTTTTTGTGTGTCTTTATTTTATTTTGAGAGACAGAGACAGAGAGCAAGCAGGGGAGGGGCAGAGAGAGAGGGAGACACAGAATCTGAAACAGGCTCCAGGCTCTGAACTGTCAGCACAGAGCCCGACGCGGGGCTCAAACCCACGGACTGTGAGATCATGACCTGAGCCGAAGTCAGATGCTTAACTGACTGAGCCACCCAGATGCCCCAGCCAGGTCATTTTAGAAAAGAGACTGGCAAACATACTACATTTCAAGATGACTTTATGAGATTAACATAGAACGAGGTGGAGTTCACGATTTTAATAGGCAATGGATAAGATCATCAAATGTGATTAAATATATAAAATCTGTTTATAACCACCTGACAAACTACAGATTTAGGCACTTTGAGAAATAAAGAAATATGGAAGATGATACTTTACCTTCAAGGAGTTTCTAGTCTGGTCAAGTCGGGACATAAAAAGAGAATTATCACCCCATGGAAGTAGGCACTGAAGGAAAAGTGAACAGTCTGGACAGTGAGGGCTCTGGGAATTCAAAAAGAAAGGAACCACAGAAAACTGCCACCCGATTTCTTAAGAAAAATATTCATTTCATGAAAAGCGACAGTTCCTGTTTTAAAAAATTACGAGAGGAACAATTAAATTACCTAATCCCATCAAACAAGTTTTCTTTCTTGCAGACGTTTGATGACTAAACACTGTGGTACCCAAAGGCCTTAGAATCAGGGCACCTGGGTGGCTCAGTCAGTTAGGCATCCTACTGTGGCTCAGGTCATGATCTCCCAGTTCATGGGTTCTAGCCCTGCATCGGGCTCTGTGCTGACAGCTTGGAGGCTGGAGCCTGCTTCAGATTCTGGGTCTCTGGGTCGGTCGGTCTCTCTCTCTCTCTCTCTCTCTCACCCCTCCCCCCCACTCATTCTCATTCTCTCTCCCTCTCTCAAAACTAAATAAAACATTAAAAAAATAAAGTGCTTTAGGATCACCTAAACAATGATTAAATGTACTTATTTCTTGCTAAATTTCTGCAGATTAAATACACGCTATACATTAATCATCAGTGAGCTGGCAGGAAGCACACGCAATGCGAGAATATGCACCCTTTAGCGAAGGGAGGGAAGTAAAATTATATTCTCTTTCCTCACTACATTTCTATCGATCTTCTTAAAGCCATTTTAGAAATGCTGCAAACCAATCATTTACACCCGATAAGACAAGACGGGTCTTGAGAAGATAGGTGATCAGAAAAATGAGAAAATCTCTCTGGCCAGATCATCTTCTATTATGAGAGGCAAACCCTCTGTATAGCTGACCATTTTTCATGCATTATCTGAAGCCTTAATGCCAGTGTGGAAGAGAAGGAGGAGTTAAACTCTTCCTTCGTGCTTGCGGTCAACCTTCATAATTTGCCAGACATGCTACTATTTCACTACAGTGCTTAGCAAATTTCCATTAAACTTGGTGGGAACAAGAGTCATTCCCAGGTTCAGCATTTTCGAGGCAAGGGAGGGCACAGTCTATTTCTCCCTTGCAGGGAATCAGTTGTCCAATTCCTTTGGACTTACTTGAAATGAAAAAGGAAACACTTCAGTCTGCAGCGAATAACCCCAGGCAGTTGCGAAGTTAGACCAACTTCTAGAAGGATCCCACGTGGCCCTTCTAAGCGCAAACGTGATTTCCCAGGTAATTCATAATTAGCTAATGGCACCCTGAATGATTTTGAGCTGTTGTAAGCACCATTACTGTCTTCTGAAGAATTCAGAGACGTTTCTTGAGAAATGACAGCGGCTGTTACCTTTATTACAAAACTTTTCTTTCCATTAGCAGATGGCTGAATTTCTTATTTCTAATTATGAGAACATGTCTCAACTTGACATTTTAGGCTACTGTAAGCACTTGACCTCCAGCATAAGGTACGAGGAGAAACAAGCCTCTTTCCTTGAGACTTGGTTTGTAAATTAGTGAGTAGATTCAGGGTCCGGATGATGCCTAGTCTGCTGCTCTTTTTTTTTTTTTTTTTTTTAAACTCCATAATCCTGTATGATTTAAAATGTCAGGAAGTGGAAATAGAAGGGTGGAGGTTTTCCCCTGGCCAGTAATGATGTCCCAACATTGAAGTTATAATACACAAAATTAAACCTACATTTAGAGAAACTTTCTTCACACCACACTGTTGATAACACCTCTTTTATACATCTATCTCTGCTTACCTATCCACATTTGTAGCCTCCATATAAATTCAGCCCTAATCAAACTCTCAAAAGAAATGCTTTTACTGTATTTCTCCTTGGGGTTTTTTGGCCAGTTATCTGCTCAAGATTAAAGGAGGCGGGAGACTTGACACTAGAGTAAGACAGACTAGCCTGTAAATCTAATCTAAAATGGGCGTATACACAGGACATGCAGTGTTGCCTAAAAAAGGAAATATCTGCCTAAGTTGAATAGTGACCACGTAGAAAACAGAATTCAGACTTCTCAGATTCTAAACAGGGAAAGGAGAGTCATTGTTGAAAAGATGAGCAAAGTAAAAATATTGCATAAGAAACTGCCTTTAAGAGTCGCAGCTTAGAATCTCAAAGAACCCACATTACCATGGGCGCCAGCTACCTGTGTGCCTACAGACTCTCTCTTTCAGCCTTCTGTCCAAAACTTGCGTAGAGTGCATGTCTGCCAGTCAGTCAAACATCATGCTTTGGAGAGGTTATTTGTCAGAAGGTCCTGATTTTTTTCCTTCTTATCTACATCTTTTTTTTTTTTTTAATAGTTTGTTTATTTTTGAGACAGAGCACTAGTGAGGAAGGGGCAGAGAGAGAGGGAGACACAGAATCTGAAACAGGCTCCGGGCTCTGAGCTGTCAGCCCAGAACCAGACGTGGGGCTCGAACTCAAAAACTGTGAGATCATGCCCTGAGCCAAAGTTGGACGCTTAACTGACTGAGCCACCCAGGCGCCCCTACATCTTCTGTTAGGCTGAAGGAAGCACACACACAAACACAAAATTTTGGCCCAAAGAACGAATAAAAATTAAGTACACATACCAAACTGTCGAATTCGCTTTAAACTTTACAATTCGGGAAAGAAATGTGAAATGTGTCAAGTTGTAGGCAGCATTTAAGGCCATAAAGTGGTTATTATCCTACGGTATTTATATGGTGCTCCAGGTGCCTCACAACTACTAATTACACAATTCACCGGCTATCCCAATAAGGAAGTGAGGCATCATAAACCACATTTTACAGGCAAAGAATCAAGAGTTAAGGGCTGGGCCTTAGCTTTTACTTCAACTGCGAGAAAACCGGAAGCTTCACCACTCCTCAGTGAAACAACCAAAAGTCACAGAAGTTGGTAAATAGAAGTGGTTCTGAAATGTTAGCATGCATCAGGGTCTCTGGATGCCTACTAACATGCAAAATTCTGAGCCACCTCCAGCTTCTCAGATTCAAAAGGTTTGGGATAGGGCCTGAGGATTTGTATTTCTGAAAAGTGCTTGTATTTGTATTTCTGAAAGGTGCATCTGATGCTGGTGGTCTGCAGGAACGGTCTTCTACAGAACTGACCTTCTGCCTCAGGTCTAAGCACTTTCACATACACCCTGACTCATCCCGACACCCCCTGCCCCATATTATGTTCAGATTGATACCCTCCACTCCCCACTGGCCTTGCTTTCCAGCTTCTCTATCCCTAGGCTTACTCAGTATGTCCAATAGAGAGAAACGAGGTCATGTAACAAGGTGATAAACAGCCTTGGTTCTGATCTATAGCAGATTGCCTCTATTCAGCTCAATCAAGTCTTCATGCCTCCACTGCTCAATCTGTAAAATGGAGACAAAAATTATATGTATCTCATAAGTTTAAGCTAAGGGTTAATTATCCACACTAAAGCACTGAATGCCTTGCATGTGATAAGAGCTCATTAAGAATGATCATTATTATCATTTACCCAACAAGCATTTGTCAAACATCTACTATAGGCTCTATGAAGAGTAATGGTGATATAATGACAAGTCCTTATTCCTATTCTCAAGGAATTTAATATCTAATTTTTGAGTTGGATGGAGGCTCCGGGGTCATCTATGATATTATATTATATGGACATGTACTAAGATATGGTCCATTAGTAGGCAAAAGCAAACAAACAAAACAAAGCAGCAATAATGCTCTGAAGGAAAGCTTATGCTGAAGACCAATGGGCAAACAGGGAGTTGTTCTTGTTAAACGGGGAGGGGGGAGGACAGGAAGTCCCTCCTCCCGACCCCATCCCACTTCTTCCCAGGTTTCCATTTCCTGCTCATTCAGAAACCCACAAAACTAGCCATTCCTCTCTCCTTAAAATTGAGAAGACAAAGGCCCAGAGAGGTGACGTGACTTGTATATAGGACACAGAGCCAACTACAGTGGAAAAGATGGACCTGGATTAGGATAAAATCTCATAGAATCATGCTTGGAATGACCTTACAGATGAATTTAAGGCAATCTGACTTCTTCATTTTACAGATAAGGATACAGTTTGCTGAGCCTGTTTAAAAGCAGATCATGGGACTATGGCCCAGGTTTCCTAACCCCTAATCCATATATCTCCGTGCAAAACCTCATCTCCCTTTAGTTCCTATAAACGATACCCCAGGAGTACCCTACCCCCGCCCCCAAATGTAGCAGGCTTGGGTTCTTTTCTGTTCAGTGGTACCAGGTTAAAAGCCCCAGGAAGGTCAGCCCAGCCATGAAGGAGCAGTTAAAGTTGTCTTAAAACATATCCTAGGGGCACCTGAGTGGCTCAGTCAGTTAAGCATCCGACTTTGGCTCAGGTCATGATCTCACGGTTCGTGGGTTCGAGCCCCATGTCGGGCTCTGTGCTGACAGCTAGCTCAGAGCCTGGAGCCTGCTTCGGATCCTCTGTCCCCACCCCCCCCCCAAAAGTAAATAAACATAAAAAAAAAAACCCTACCCTCACCCATGAAACTGTGTGGTTGAGTTAGCTTAATGACCCTTTTCAGAGATATATGCATTTTAATAAGCCTCCCAGTAGCACTGAGAAGAACCTGGTGAGGCTTAGATTCAGAAGAACATCAAAGAAGACCTAAATCACCTGCCCTGCATCCTTGGTGTGATGCTGATGGATGTCAGAAAGAGGTCTTTGAGGAAAACATAATCCAGGGGAGTGGGGTCAGAAGCAAGGAATTAGGCAAATGTGTCCTTTTTTTTCTTTTTTTAAAGAGATAAAAGGAACATCCTCCAAGATTTGTTAACAGTGGTACCACAGAAAGGCAACCCAGTCTCACTAATGAGTAGTTTCTTTCCAGAATACAGCCATGAGTTTGGGACATGAAAAAAAAAAAATGAAGCAGGAACTTCTGTGAAGCATTTTGGACAAGGTTACAAAACACAGAATACAGACCAGTACTATTAGGCAGATTAATACCTTGGCGATTAACAATTACAAGGGACACAAAATACTTAAGAAATATTTCTTGGGGCACCTGGGCGGCTCAGTTCGTTAAGTGTCCAACTTCAGCTCAGGTCACGATCTCATGGTTCGTGGGTTTGAGCCCCATGTCAGGCTCTGTGCTGACAGCCAGCTCAGAGCCTGAAGCCTGTTTGGGATGCTGTGTCTGTCTCTCTCTCTGACCCTCCCCTGCTCATGCGTGCTCTCTCTATCTCTCTCTCTCAGAAATAAATAAAACATTAAAAAAATGTTTCTTGGACTTGTCCTATGCAATATTTCTACTAATGGTTTAAGTAACAGTGAAACATTTCTTAGGAAAACTCTTCATGTACAGGAGATTTAATTAAATGTCCTACTGTAAGAAGTATGCCCTTTATCCTTTCTGGAACAAAGATCCAGAAGCTCGAATTGTGACCATATGTGGGTTTAAAAAGATCTGAAGAGACTGGCGCCAAATTCAATAAAATTTAAGCGGGATAAATTGTAACCTTTTGCCAAGAATTCAAAAGAAGTCGTTACCGGTGCTGGGGAAGACACAACGTGGTACACATGATATAGATACAGGGATTATAACCGGCGTAGCTTCAGGAGCTGTTACAGGACAACAAAACTACCAGAAAACTCTGCTCTTTGGCTGTGCTGATGCTACGGTGGCCACCGGCTTTGGTCAGACGACCCGGGGCGTTACCCGCGGTGCTGGAGGCCGCACTGGACACTATTAGGGAAGAACCGAAATGTGTCTGGACCAGGACAAGAGGTACAATAAGAAGATTCAAAACCTCCTAACGTAAGACACGGCTGAAGGGAGGGGAGTTAGCCCTGTCTCTGAGCCAGCACGGTGTAGGTCTTCAAATAGCTGAAGGGCCACCTACAGATGTGTTCCATGTGGTTCAGAACTGCAGAGCAGAATTCATGCCAACCCAAGGAAGCACTTTCTAACGGTGTCCAGGGGCTGCGTGGCATGGTAGTGAGTTGCCCACCACAGGAGGTCTCTGGGCATGGCGGGCAGTGCTTCCCAAATGGGGGTACCAGCCTCTAACTGCAGGCTGCTTCCGACTCAGCTAGTGTTAACTTCACTCCATTTGCAGGAAATACTCTCTTTCTGGAATAAAGCCTTGGGCCTCCATACTACCAGCTGAAAGACCCACTTCTCTGAGCCACAGAACTGTATCAAAATCCCAATAAAGCCAGTTTAATGATACGTTGGGATCATATAGAGCTTTCATCTATGACGCTCAGGGCATTTTCACACCAATTATTGCCTTTTATCTTCACAGCACTCCCACCAGGTGAGGAGGAGGAGGAATCAAGTTTTATTTTGGTCATTTTGTAGCAAGGGAAGCTAGAGATTTGGCAAGGGCTATTCCATCGTGATGGGAATCTGAAATTTGGAATTTCGTTCTTTGCCAATCTCTCATTTTAATGAGTAAAAGCTATATTCCACCTTTCTGCAGGACATTGTCCGTCATGAAGGATTTGAAAGCAATAATGAACAGAGACTGGCTTAGAACTTTTGGCTCCAGGAAAGGAAGGGAGGGACCCACTGGCAGAGACGAGCAGAGCTGTTAGAAAGCAGCATGAGGAAAGCCATTTGACCACTATTAGTAGTGAATTACAAGAAAAAGAGGGCTTGGATAGGACCCCTCTCCTTACTTTACCTCATTTTCCTCAATTATCTGAAGGGCTGATAATTCTCTGGGATGGAAGGCAGTTCCAAAAATGGCTTTTAACATCACATGAAAATATCTAGGGCTTAAGACCACCCCTTTTTAGGCTGCTACTATGGTATTTAACACAGCATGCCTTAAATTAGATTGGCAAATGCTTCTCTAATTCCTGTGACCTGTAAAGGAAGTACTAAATCTTCCTTGTCCTTGCGTCAGGAGGTATAGAAGAGGGGATATGAGCACGGTCTCTGAAACTAGACTGCCTGGATTCAAATCCCATCTCTTCTATCTGTGAGCTGTGTGACTTTGGGCAAGTCCGTCAACGTCTCTGTGCCTGGTTTCCCCATTTACAAAATGGGGCTTCTCAGAGTGGGCCCTCCCTCATAGGAGAGCTGTGGGGAAATAGAGCAGCTCATCTCTGAGTGTGGCCCTTGGTGTGTGCTTCATGTGTTGGCCTCTGTTATCACTGCACTGTCCATATACTACAGAGCACAGCAAGTCTTCACCTTGGTGGTCAAAATCAACGTACTCTCCATTTGCCTGCCAGGAGATTCTGGGCTGTCTGCACCAGAGAGCAATATTAGGAGAACATTCGTAAACGAAATACACTGATAACCCAGAAGTCTAATTTCTGCCCCCAAATCCCCACTACTTTCCACCCAATGAAGCTTTGCACCCGAACCGCTAACAATCTGTAAAAGATCTTCCCTAGGCTGTTTTGTAGAAGAGATAATGATGTTCTGAAGAGACGTCATTCTAAAGCAAAGAAGGCACTTTCTGCCATGAGGGAGACATTTACCTAATTGCTCCCAGCGTCAGGTCTCATTTTAAGGGATTTAGAGGCTGAAGTTTGAGAACAAGGAAAGATGGGATCCATGTGGTCCCCATGGTTGTGGCAGGTGCACCCCTGAAATTAGGAGGTGAGGCAAAGGGAAGAAGGTATACATTAGAAGGCTGGAGGGAGAGGACCAGGCGATGGCCCCCAGACAGAATGCTGTCTTCTTCAGCTTGGAAGGAGCAATTCACAGAGCACTGGAAGAAAGAGAAAGAGAGCCTTGCAGGAGGGCGGAACCCCAGGGAAATGTACACTTAGGTGCGACAACAGTTTCAATAACAAGTTAAAATCTGAGAGCTGCCATTAATATTACAATTCCAACTAGGGTCTGGGGTCCAACTGGCTGTTAGAGGTCAGTGTGGAAAGTTGCTGAAAGTTGCTCTGTTGGTTTTGATGTTTCTTTAATATTTACTTGGCTCTTGCTCCTCCAATAAAGAGAATATTTTATTACAAAGTTGCAGAAAATAGACCATCAGAAATCTGGGGATGCCAGCTCAAAGCCACCTTGGCAAACCTCTGTGATGCCCTTTGTTGTTCAGAACCACAGAGTTCTGTAGTCCCTGGTTAGCAGTGGGTCTAAACCACAGCACAGGAGAGTGACAAATGGATATTTTCCCTGGAGGCAGAAAGGGCAAGACACAGAAGCCACAGTTTGGTGGCTTTGGGACTCCAATCGCCAGCCTGTAAAGTCCTATTGTCCATTGGCATGGTGACAAAGAGCCCCACTTCCCGTCTGACAGCCAGAAAGAATGTGGTTCTAATGCAACTCTATCACTTTCTGGCTCTACCACTTCAGGCAAATGGTTTAACTTCTCACAACTTCCCTTACTTACTCTTTAACAGAGAAATCTATAGGACCTACCCCAGGGGGGACTAAGAGGGTTCAGTGGTGTAAAGTGCTGAGCCTTGTCCCTCACTAAATATTGATGATCATCATTCTCATCAATTCTCTTCTTTATCCTCTAGTGGCGAGTCACAAAAATGTGGAAATAATCAAAAGACAGGGGCCGGTAAGGGAGGGGAGGGGAAGTTGCACAAAGGGCCTGGGCATTGCAACACTGGCTCATTCACCCTGAAAAAGCGAGATGTGACAGAGGGTTTGGTACCACTCGGTTCCAGAGTAAACAAACGTCCAGATGAGCCATTGCCCTGTACAACCCCCCCCCAACACTGCAATATTGTGAACAGAAAGCATCAGGCCCTCACGGGAACTGGAGAGAAATGCTGAAAATAAAGTCGTTTTGTGGACATGGAGACAAGCTCAGTGCCTCTAACCTAGCAGTGCAATCCCATAGTCATCTACTGCCGTCTTAGAGGTTTAGCAAAACCACGGGAGTTGATCAGAAGTATCTCACCCTCAGACTGAAATTAACATTTTTGGCAGCTCTGTTACATCTGAATCGGATCCCTAAGGATGTTAAGCCCTGGGGCGTCTGTGAAGTCACCATCCACCATGCCTGGCACGAGAGACTACAAAGAACTCCGTGCTAGTATGACAATTAGGCAACATTAGTTGGATTTCCGCAAGGAGAGCTAAGGCGCTGAGCCGACTTCCACATGCACACTTTTCTCTCATCCTTGCCTCAACATGTAGAGATCACTCAACCCCACCTCGGAGCCCAGTATTTAACACTATCCGTGTTATTTATCTAAGAAAGGTGGGCTATGAACTGAAGCCTGAATCGTTTCTTTGTTGTGGTGATTCCACGAAAGCATTTTATGCACAAAGACCTATGCAGAAATCCTGAGAAGGACCTAAGAGTTTACGGCACTGAATGCATTTCACGTTTGTAGATTTCACACACTCAGTTCCCTGTTTAACTATTTCCTGCTACAAGGGCATCCTGCTCCCCATCTCAGCTCTCCACTCCCCTCTCTCTTCCATGTATCTGAGGGGAACGGTGGCCTCACAACTGGGCAAAGCACTGAGAACATGCCAGTTTGCGGTCAGCTTGGCTGTGGGACCATACTAAGGGAATAGCCCTGCCATACACAGGAGTCAGGCGAAACAAATTTAAGAGAAAATGCAATTTTTCCTTTCTATTTCATGAGGAGATGCGATTCTTCTGTTTTTAGGCCCAAACTATTATGTTACGTGTAGCTTTCATTGACAAGTAATGATTATTTATTACCATAGAGGATCTGCTAGATCATTATGATTATAAATCACACGCAGGATATTTCACCGACCTAGTGCAAGTGTCCTGGCTTAATAAATTTACAAGTGCCAAGGGAAACAAACAAACAAAAAAGAATCTGAATAGCCTGGGGAGCTACCCCAGCCACAAAAACATGTGAAGCTATGTCTCTCTCAGGGTTCTGACCTTACCCTTTTCTCTCCTCACTGAACATCCTCTCAGAATGTTTCTCAATCACCCTCTTGGCTGCAATGAATTCCACATACCTGTCTCCAACCTGATCTCTCCACTATACCCTAAGGCAGAAGTCAGCAAACTTTTCCTGTAAGAGGCTGAAGCAAAAGGTTTTTTGGCCCAGGTGGTCTCTGGTGTCTGATGCATTTACTCAACTCTGCCTTTTTAGTGTGAAAGCAGCCATAGATGATATGTCAACCAATGGGCATGGCAGTGTTCCAATAAAACTTTATTTGCAAAAATAAATGGACAGCAGGCTTTGGTCTGTGCAGCCATAGTTTGTCCAGCCCTGCTCTCAACTCCAACTACCTATCAGATATTTCCTTCTGTAAACTCCACAGCTGCCTCAAAACTCTACATTTTCAGGCTAGACACATTCTTATTACCCATAGTCTGCTTTAAACACACCATCAGCATTCACATGCCCACGTCTAATGCTAGGACATCATCCACATTCCTCACCCTGGCATCTGATGGTCAAGCACAAGTTCTATTAACTCTAACTTTTAATAGGTCTCAGACGTCCTCTCCAATTATGTGTCCCTTAGTGCAGGGACCATGTCTTACTCATGTTTGTGACTATCTGTCCCTTCTATTGTCTAATATGTGGCACATGGAAAATGCTGCTCAAAATGTTTACTGAATGAATGAATGAATGAATGAATGAACTATTATACCAACTCTAGGGCAATGCTTCTTAAACTTTGATGTCCGTATACATCACCTGGAGACTTTGTTCTGCAGATTCTGATTCAGTAGATCCCAAATGAGGACCGGAGGTCTGTATTTCTATCACACTCCCAGTACGCTGAATACCGCTGGTCCTCGGACCACACTTGGAGTAGCAAGAATCTGGGAAATACCTTTGGTCCCAAAGTGGCATGCACAAAGAGATTTCTTCCTTAGTTTTGATCTATTTGTTGATTTATTTCCATGGTCATTTCATTAACTTATTACTTGCACCTATTCAAAACTCTAGATAATTAATAAAATTGTTTATGGCATCAAATGACTTTTATTTACTCTAATGTTAATTTATTTTTGAGAGCGAGAGAAAGAGACAGAGACAGAGCAGGGGAGGGGCAGAGAGAGAAGGAGACACAGAATCCAAAGCAGGTTCCAGGCTCTGAGCTGTCAGCACAGAGCTTGACACGGGACTCAAACCCACAAACCGTGAGATCATGACCTGAGCCTAAGTCAGACACTTAACAGACTGAGTTACCCAGGCACCCTGGCACCAAGTGACTGAAATGTGCCAACTTTACCCACATTTCGCTTTCTATGCCTTAGACTATTTGCTGCTTCAATTACTTCCTCCTTCCCTACTTACTCCTATTCCTTAGTGGCCACTTAATTTAAACATAACTGTGCTCATTATCTGTGTAGTGGTCCTTCCATAGCTGCTGTGCCAATGCAAGCTTCCTTATCAAGATGCGTTACTTATCACGATTGTGCAAATGTCTTAAACAAATTATTATTGTTTAAAAATTCAAAAGAACAGTCTGTTTTCCCAGAACTCGAGTACAATGACCAAATCAAAACCTATTTTCGAGCTACCTACACCCCTCTTTATAGCAACAAAACTTTTTTTTTTATCAGCAGAGCAAATCATTGCTTACAAAGCCCCAGGGACCACATGACTGTCCCCCCCCCCATCCTAAATCCTACTCCCCACAAAAGAAGACAAAGAAGAGGTAGAACACACAAGGGTATTTGAAGGGACTCCATGCTCCAAGAAAGCTGAGTTATTTGCTCTGGCAAGCTAAAAGTATAATCCCGACATTGTGGCAAAAATCATATTTCTCTGGGCGCGTCTGCGAGGCTCAGTTGGCTGAGCATCTGATTTCAGCCCAGGTCGTGATCTCACGGTTCTTGAGTTTGAGCCTCACGTTGGGTTCTGTGCTGACAGCTTGGAGCCTGCAGCCTGCTTCGGATTCTCTGTCTCCCCCCTCTGCTCCTCCCTCTCTCTCTCTCTCTCTCTCTGTGTGTCAAAAATAAAAGCTTAAAAAAAAAATCACATTTCTCTATGAGTTCAATAAAGTTAGGGATCACACTGGGACAGCGGCCCTGGCTGCATTCAACTTTGCCTGGAAACTGGCTTTTAGTATAAAGATGTCACAGATGCATAGCATGTGGGCTGGTTTAACCAAGTAATCTCTGCCTTTTGGATAATTACATCTCCTCTGACAGTGTCTAAGGATATTCAATTGTGTCAGAAAAATAGGTGTCATAGTGAGTATGTGGTTCTAACCAGGCTTTTTCACTCCTAAATTGTAGCACAATGCACTACAATCAACTCATGCTATGTAAATTGCTCTTTCTGTATTTACTGCCAACGAAGAGAATCAAATGGCCTTACCTGAAGTTATAGAAGAAAATGATCACAAAATTATGGCAGTTTTGTAACTGTTAATGTTTAATATCTGTCTTTGTTCATGCAGCTCTAACAGAATGCCACAGGTTAGGTCACTTATAAACAACAGAAATTTATTTTTCTTGCTTCTGGGTGCCAGCGTGGCCAAGTGGGGGTCACAGACTTCCTGCTATATCCTCACATGGCCAAACAGGACTAGGGAGCCCTGTGGGATCACTTTTTTCAGGGATACTAGTCCCATCCATGAAGTCCCCACCCTCATGACCTAATCATCTCCCAAAGGTGCCATCACATGGTGTTAGGATTCCGAGGTGTGAATTTGGGGGGGACACAAACACTCAGACCATAACAACCTGATTTCGTCATGCATTACATTACATGCATGTATGGCAATCAGAATGGCCAGAAAGCTCAAACCACATGTGTTCAGTAGTAACTGGTTTTCATATTGACAACTCTGAAGAATCGAAAGATCATCAAGGAAATATGAAGACTCAGAGAACGTCAGAGCTCAAAGAGATTGGGAGTGCGTGTGCTCCAATGTGCACATTGGATAGCTGTGTCCTGAACCCAGAGGAGGAAATAACTTGCTCAATGGATGGGGGACAAGACAAGACCTAGAAGCCCGTTTTCCTCACACCCCCATGGATGGCCTTCAACAGTACTCACTGAACAGTATTACGTATCATAATCTTTCAAATGCTCAAATTTTTAGAAATTTCATGATTCACATATGGTCTGTCCTACCTAAAATATCAACACCCACCTCGATGTTTCAGAAATCCCTTCCTGTTTTATCTCTTCATTTTTAGCTCTGACAAATTTCTTTGAATCATCTGTCTCCCCCATTAGAAGTTCAGATTCCTAAGGATGAAAACTTATTTCTTTTATTTACCGCTATATCACCTAGAATAGTGTCCACAGAGATCAAGAAATATTTGAATGAAAAAAATGAATCATATATGATAACCCTCAAATAGATCACTGCATTATCAGAATACCCCATTTTTATGTCATCTGCCTGACTTTTTTCTAGAACCTCTGATGTGCTAGGCATTTTAGAAGGCTGAGGTGAACCTCAGAGTAATAGGTTTATTTTATTCATTCAGGGATCTTAATTTAAAGTGATCCTATTATTGTAATCTCCTAATGCAATCTCATTGCTTATCAGCTCAATTCTGTAGACTGTACATATACAGTACTCCCCAAAGGAATCATTTTCACCTTCAGCCTGAAGTTAGTACTCTTATGATTCAGCAATCTGCTTCCCAGGATCATACGAGAGGGAACCTGCAATTTCCTAGGGGCTCAGCCTAGGGGTTAGCCTGCCAAAGCTGAGAAGGATGGAGCAGATCAAAATGACCAGGCTTTGCCAGGCAAGTTTGACACAGTCTCTCTTTCAGATATACCCAGTACAAAGTAAAGCATTCCAGAACTATGAAAGTTCCTTGCATCAGAACCACACATGGTACAGTACGAGGCAGCTCATCTACTACACTTGTTTGTGAGCAGAAAATAAGCTATGGTTTTGTTTTCTAGGCATATGATAAAAATTGCAATTCTGTAAGAATTGGGGAAATGGTACATTTTCACCACTGAATGCTAAGTTACTGTAAAGATGACTCTTCTGTATTGAGAAAGCTGGTATTTAAAATCGGAATTAGCTCTGAGGAGTTTGGTGGTACTTAGAACTATCAGGGCCATGTAAACCCACAGCACTGTTTTAATCGAGTGATGCTTTATGGCGGGGATGACTGGAATTACTCTATCTCAGAATAGTTTTAGAAGAATTTTAAAAATTGTTTTTGGCCTTAGACTCCTAGCTACACTTCTCATTTCACTTTACATGGTCATCTCTTGGGGTGCCTGGGTGGCTCAGGCGGTTGAGCGTTTGACTCTTGATATCGGCTCAGGTTGTGATCTCACAGTCATGAGATCAAATCAGGCATTGGGTTCTGAGTTGAGTGTGCTGTCAGCTTGGGGTTCTTTCTCTCCCTCTCTCTCTCTCTCTGCCCTTGTCCCACTCGTTCTTTCTCTCTCAAAATAAATAAACATTTAAAAAAATGGTCATCTCAAATGCTCTACCTCAGACCTAACATGAATTTCCACTTCTTAGAATTTTCAGCCAATTAATATTCTGTGCGTATCTCATTCTCCAGACCACACCTACATCTCCTTGGGGACAAGAGCCACACTGTATTCATCTTCATTAGCCTTCTTGGCTCTCAGCTCAGGTGTATGGTGTAGAGTAATCACTGAGAAATATTCGTTGAAAGTGATGTATTAGAATTTTGCTATTGGTGATGTAACTTTCCATTACTCTTCCCAGGTTAATACTTTTAAAATTGTATTCTATTTTTAATTGGGTAAAAAAAAAATGTATAACATGAATTTACCATCTTAACCATTTTTAAGTATGCAGTACAGTGGTGTTGAATGCATTTATTGTATAACCAATTTCCAGAATTCTTTTCGTCTTGAAAACCTGAAACTCTATGCCTATTAAACAACTCCCTATTTTTCCCCTTCTCCAGCCCCTGGCAATCACCATTACACAGTATGTATCTATGAATCTGACTACCTAAGTACCTCATTTAAGTAGAATAACGCAGGGTTTGTCTTTTGGTGACTGGCCTGTCTCACTCAGCATAATGTCTTTGAATTCATCTGTGTTGTAGCATGTGTTAAAATATCCTTCCTTTTAGGGGCATCTGGGTGGCTCAGTACATTAAGTGTCTAACTCTGGATTTCAACTCAGGTAATAATCTCATGGTTTGTGAGTTCAAGCCCCAGATTGGGCTCTGCACTGACAACATGGAGCCTGCTTGGGATTCTCTGCCTCCCTCTCTCTCTGCCCATCCTCCACTCACTCTCTCTCTCTCAAAAATAAGTAAACTTTAAAAATCTAAAAAAAAGAATATTCTTCCTTTTAAAGGCTGAACAATACTATTGTATGTATATAACACCTTTTGTCAATTCATCTCTCCATGGATCCTTGAGTTGCTTCCACATTTTGGCTACTGTGAATGAGGCCGTTATGAAAATGGGTGTGCAAATACCTCTTTGAGATTCTGCTTTTTAATTCTTTGGGATATATACCTAGAAATTCAACTGCTGGCTCATATTGCCCATGGACAATATTAACATTAGCTTATATATTAACGGGCGCTAGGGATACGAGATGAAAAAGAAGGATTCCCTGAAGACACTGGGCAGAATGACTTCATAATCGAATAGGGAGTGGCACCCCTTGGACAGAATGTTGAGACGCTGTAACTCCGAGAAGCTTCGCATTATGTACAATTTCTAAAAATGATAAACACTCACAGTGAGTTATGCCCCATAAAGTACCTTAAGATCTCCAGTGTGTCCTAGAGGATATAAGGGCATGGATATGGATAGCTGAGGGGAGAGAAGAAAGTGATCAAGAATCAGGTATAAACAAAAGTTTCCAGGGGTGCCTGGGTGGCTCAATTGGTTAAGCATCGGACTTCGGCTCAGGTCATGATCTCACGGTTCATGGGTTCAAGCCCCGCATCGGGCTCTGTGCTGACAGCCAGCTCAGAGCCTGGAGCCTGTTTCAGATTCTGTATCTCCCTCTCTCTGACCCTCCCTTGCTCACGCTATCTCTGTGTTTGTCTGTCTCTCTCTCTCTCTCAGAAATAAATTTTAGAAAAAAGTTTCTGGGAGAAACGTTCCCAAGTGGAGCATCGTAAGAATGAATGATTTTGTATTTAGAAGGCTTAATCTTTGCCTCCTGGCTTGGCTAAGTACCATGGTCCTAAAGGCTGAACTTTTCTAAATGCGTGCTTTCCCAGATTGTAGCATCACCCTATATGATGGACCGCCCAGCTCTACAGTCAGTAGAGTGCTCAGCAGAGCACTAACAGGGACAGTGAGGCCTCAGGTGGGGGACTTTTCTGAGAGTGAGCTGCCACCTCTGGGGACTCCGCCAGCAAACCATTTGCCCCACCTGCTATGTAAAGATTTTCTCACTATTCCATGGGCTCTCTATTTCATGGGAGTCCTTCCAGCTTGGGCTCTCATCCGCTAACTTAGAGGTTAGGACCTTGGGTACTTCTCCGCCAACCCTTCTTAAGATGTGATCACTTGTTCCTGGGGAAAAACCTGAAGGTAAGCATTAATCCCGCAACCGAATAAGTGTCAGGGAGGCTGAGGAGCACGAGGGCTGAGAGAAAGGCTTGGCCTTGGCAGTAAGTAGGTCATTAGTGACCTGTGCACTGATTTTGTGAGGCTCAAGTCCAGCTGCAAATGGTTAAAGACACTGATCATGTTTTTGGAACAGAGTCTGACAAAAAGAATGTCTGCAAAAGATAATGTTCTGGAAGTCTGGGCAGTCCAATTATTCAAAATAAAGGGAAACTATTGATAAAAGCAGAACCTTTCTGTAGTCGACAACGGCCATTAGAATTTAACGTAGGATCTAAGGAATGAGTAATTTCCATTTGTGGAGATTGGAGCCTAGGGAGGGAAAAGTGAAGAAATAGCATATTCTGGTGGTACATTTTTAAGCTAGTGTTTTGCAAGTATAATAGGTTATCTCTATTCCTGTAAGACTCCATTTGTTTTAAAATAATGCCATTATTTGGGAATTGTCTGGGTTTCTTAATGCCTCAATTACATTTTAATAAATGAAACCAGAAAAATTCATTCTTCAAGCAGGAGAAGCAAATTTTTTTTCCCAGAACTCCCTCTATATAAGGTGGTAATCATAACGTTGTAGAATATGCCTCTCTACATGATTTTTATAGACAATTAATCCCTTTGAAGTTCTGCTTTGTTATTAATAAAATGGAAATAATCTCTACCCTGTGAGGTTGCTCTGATTGCTAAAGCCAGTCTCTCTTTTTCCTTCTACCTCCGGAATGAAATCTACAGCCTTTGGTGGCACAAATTTTGGTCAGACTAATTCCTCTCATGCTTCCCCTTCAGGTTTAAAAAGAAAATCATATTTTCCATATGAGCTTTGCCCCACTGTTCAAAAATACAAATTTGGCACAAAAGAGGGAAAAGGAAGGTAAGCAGAGAAGGGAGAGAGTAAGAGAGGACGCAGTAGGGTGCAATGAGGCAGTTTTACAAGAGAATAAGAGGAGAAGAGCAGAAAAAAAAAGTAAAAATGATGAGTGAGAAAGGAGACCATAAAGAAATGAAAGAAAGGTGATATTTTCAGATATGCATTGAAGTTTCAAAGCATCACGAAGCACCAGACAGTCATGATTTGACCACTGACAGATCGCTTACACTTGGGTGCAGAACTCCGATAAGACAAAGGAAGGGTTTGTATTAATATCTAGCACTATAGTTGTCACAGATTATGCCCCCAATTTAAAATGTACCCTAGTGAAACACAGTTACAGAAGAAGCAAAAATGTCATGTAAATAATAGCTGAATCATTTATCCAACTTGCCCTTGACATTGTCACTAAAATCTAAGTCACCGTCCATCCCCCACTAAGGGCAGGAATCTTGATCTATTTTGTTATCTATGCATTTCAGGTGCTTAAAACAATGCCTGGCATATGGTGGATACTGAATACATACTTGTTGCATAAATGGTTATTCAATCAATATTTATTAGGAGATCACTATGGGCCAGCCCTGGGCTTAGCATCAAAGAAATAAAGATACATTTAAAACATGATAAAAGCATTTGCACAGGGAAGGAGGAAAGCATGAACAAAATAGAAAGGTAACCTATTAAGTAGGAGAAGGTATTTGCAAATGATATACCCAATAAGGGGTTAATATCCCAAATACATTAAAAAATGTATACAAATCAACACCAGAAACAAATTAGCAAACAACGAAGCTTATTTAAAATGGGCAGAGGACCTAAATAGACATTTTTCACAAGGAGATATGCAGATGGCCAACAGACACATGAAACGATGCTCAACATCACTCCTTATCAGGGAAATGCAAACAAAACCGCAAAAGTCGGAATGGTTAAAATAAAAAAGAAATAACACGTGTTGGTGAGGATGTGGAGAAAAAGAATCCTCATGCATTGCTGGTGAGAATGCAAACTGATGCAGCCACTGTGCAAAAACAGTATGGAGTTTCCTCAAAAAATTAAAATCAGAATTACCATGTGACCCAGTAATCTCACTGTTGGGTATTTATCCAAAGAAAATGAAAACACTAATTTGAAAAGATACATGCACCCCTATATTTACTGCAACATTACTGACAATGGCCAAGATATGGAAGCAACCCAAATGTCCATTGATAGATGAATGGATAAAGATGTGAGACATATATAATGGAATATTACTCAGCAATAAAAAGAATGAGATCTTGTCAACTGCAACAACATGGATGGACCTAGAGGGAATTATGCTAAGTGAAGTAAGTCAGACAGAGAAAGAAAAATACCATATGATTTTACTTATATACGTAATTAAGAATCAAAACAAATGAACAAAGAACAACAACAACAAAAAAGACAAACAAAAAGTACAGAGAACAAATTGGTGGTTGCCAGAGGGGAGGTGGGTAGAAGGATGGGTGAAATAGATAAAGGGGATTAGGAGTACACTTATCTTGATGAGCAATGAGTAATTTTAAAAAAATAAAATTAAAATTGGGGTGCCTGGCTGGCTTCAGTTGGTAGAGCATGAGACTCTTGATCTTGTGGTTGTGAATTCAAGCCCCAGGTTGGACAGAGTTAAAGAAAGAAAGGAAAGAAAGAAAAAAAGAAAAGAAAGAAAGAAAGGAAAGAAAGGAAAGAAAGGAAAGGAAAGAAAGAAAGAAAGAAAAAGAAAGAACGAACGAACGAAAGAAAAGATGAAAATAAAACAACAAAATAAAAGAAACCTAATAAAACATGGTTCCTGCCCCCCACTACGTCATAGGGGGAGAGAGACATGTGAAAGACATAAATAAGGGAAGCAGCAGCACATAAATAAGTTAAGCATAGAGATGTTGGAGCTGCCCTACCTAGGTTTCACCATATTCTTGCCAGTTTCTACCTGTGATGCCTTGGACACGTTACTTAATCTCTCTGGCTTCAGTTTCCTCATTTGTAAAGCGGGCTATAACCCTCAGAGGGATGTTGCAAGGATTGCATTAATTACTATGGAGGAACTATAAAGTACTCAATAGAAAAGAATGCCAAGACATGCAACATTCATTTGATGGTGGGGATGGTTTTACCAGTATATACCTATCCCCAAACTCTTCAAGTTGTATGAATTAATCGCCTACAGCTTTTTGCACATTCATCAGACCTCAGTAAACTGATCTGTTAAAAAAAAAGGAATCAATAGACATTTAAAACATCAGAACAAGGAGTGGGGTGTAAAGAAAGATCGATTCTGGGGACAGAAGTAGTCACTGTCCGGGAAAGACTCCGAGAGAAAACGTCACCTTTGGGCTGAGTCTCCTAAAGTGGCTCCCCATTTGCTTAGGTTGTCAGAGGACAGGACAGCAAAGTCCAGATGGGTGCAAGCACAGGCCTGCCTGGAGGCAAGAAGTCCCATCAGGAGATGACCCAGCACTGGGGGTGCCTGGGTGGCTCAGTTGGTTAACTGTCCAACTTCAGCTCAGGTCATGATTGCATGGTTTTTGGTTTCGAGCCCCGCATTGGGCTCTGTGCTGAATGTCTGCTCAGAGCCTGGAATCTACCTCAGATTCTGTGTCCTCCTCTCTCTCTGCCCTTCCTCCACTCGTGCTCTGTCTCGCTCTGTCTCTCAAAAATGAATATATGTACAAAAAAAAAAAAATGACCCAGTGCTAAACTAAGGCAATGGGAATGGGAGGATGTGGGGGAGGGGGTGCAGATGGGGCACTTCATTCATCTGTGACATGTGGGGGGGATGGAAAGGGAGAGAAAAGGTCAAGGAAGAGGTTGGGGAATAGAGACAGAAATCAGGGCACTGGGCTTTTTATTGCACATCAACGATTTGTTTTGTTCTTTAGTCTTTCGTCAATTGTCATTTTTATAAACAAGTATTTACTTGGGGATTCGGTCATCTAATTTGTGAAATAACATTTTAGATGTTTACGTCCTTTTTCAAAAGACATATGTGTGCATTATATAAGATTTTAAAAATACTGTTGGGCACAAATAATAAAAGAAATCTTTACCTATTATCCCATTTGCTACAATAACTACCCCAGTTTGGTCTTTATCCTTCTCATTGTCTATATGTTACACATTAAAAGAGTTTTTTAATTGCAAAAATGAGATCATGTGGTGTCTGCTGCTTTATAGCCTGATTTTTTAAAAATCAAATGTGAACATGATTACATGGCATTTAATATTCTTCTACACGATCAATTTTAATGACTGTCAAGTATTTCGTTATAGGGATGTATCATAATTTATTTTTATCTACTCTCTTATGTGAACATTTAAGTTGCTTCCATTTTTTTCTATTACTGAACATTCCTGTGGATGCATCTTCGCACACATCCTTGATTTTAGTGTTCATTTAACATATTTCATCTGCACACTAATGTCAGAATGAGGGAAGAAAAGGGAAGTAAATACATAAGGTGGTTGATTGTACTTTTCACAGGAATTAGTCCAACCATAAGTCTTTGGTCCCTCCACCCTGGCAACGCCATGTGCCTGCCCCATCGGGGATGAAAGGGAGTGGGAGAAGCCCCTTTGAAGTAGGGAGCATCTCGCTTGGCCAGGGATTCCAAAAATCGGCACTCAGGCCCCTTACTCTGTTACTTTCACTGAGCCTGGCCACTTGGGAGCCATGCCCGGGGCAGGACAGCGCCGATGAACCAGGCAAGGCTTGCCTTCCTCCAGGAGACAGGTAACATCCCAGGCTTCACAGCAAAGGAGCTCAGTACAACAAAGCATCTCTCCTTAGAGCCCTGCAAGGACTAGAGGGGAGGTAGCCTTGCACCGGGCATTCTGCCTCTCTGACTGCTATATATCCTAACACTAGTGCATGCTAAGCCAAGAAAGCAGAGTGACAATGGGAAGGCAAAGGAGGAGCAAGATAGGAAAACTCAGTCATCTGAGAACATGTTTCCATCCCCTGAGTCACTATAAATATGGTGATAGAGGAGGGGAGGGGACGAGCACATGGCTTGGCACCTGGTAGTGGAGAAGGGGCAGATGAATTAGGAGGGTGTCTGAGGGGTTTGCACCCCACTCAGAAATAGAAGAATAGAATAAACCAACAGGAAAGATGGAAAGAAGGAAGGGAGGGAGGGAGGGCGGGCGG
>NW_027532002.1:7102387-7156022 GCF_008692635.1 Crocuta crocuta
CCACTACTCCTTTCCTTTCTAGCCTGCTCATCTGGAGAATTGAACTTAAGCTAAATTGGGCTAAAACCAAAAGAGCAGCGTTGTTCCAAACTCTCTTTGAATCTTAGTGCAAAGTCTGTTATTTTTAACTCAGAGAGATGTTGGTTGCTTTTTAAAATGTGTTACTGTGGGGGCGCCTGGGTGGCTTAGTCGGTTAAGCGTCCGANTGTGAAAGACGATGGCCTATTAATTCTGTGTTTGCTAGCATAGTGGACACCCTCTAGATAAGGTCTCTGTTTTCTAATCATCCATTTGTTCGATCATTGGTTTGTCCATTCATCACACACTGACTCACTGCTATGGATTGGTAATCCACTCTGTGCAGGACATGGCATTCATCGCCAGGTGTCGTGCATATGGCCATGAACAGACAGACCACCGTGCTCATGCTGCTCTGGGCTTCCAGGAAGAACACAATTAACAAACAGGCCAATAAATTACTAAAGATAAAGTGCTACGAAGGAAATAAATTACCATCATGAGACTAACAAGGCAGATCTGCTTAGGTAGCTACAGAAGGCATCTCTGAGCACAACAGGGAAGTCACCCAATTGGGGAATTTTCCCTCTGAGCACCCAGGAAGACTGTATGCCCAGCCCCTTGCATCTCGGTGGGGTCATGTGAAATTGTGGATGCAAGCAATGCTTTCCACTTCCCAGGACTGGCCTAACCAATCCTTGACATGTTCCTTATTTCTCACAATGGGAATGCAGGCAGTCCTGAGGAAGATTCTGAGAAGGCCAAGGCGTTGGACAGGGTCACACGCTGGCATGGCTTGGTGGCCAGGTGGAACACGGGGGACTCCCCATTCTCATGTACCGATTTACACACACACCAACCACACTGGGCTATGATCTAAGGGCACAAATATTTTATTTTTTCAACCACTAAGATTTGGAGTTGTAATTGATAGACTATTGTGAATAACAGAGGACGAAACGTTACAGTAAGGCCTGAAGGATGTGCAGAAGTCAACTGTTAGAAGACCTCGAACAAGGATGTTCCAGGCAGAGCAAGCAGCATGAACCAAGGCAGGAAGTTGGTGGAATGGGCAGAAAGCTGGAGGGTTTGGGAAGAAGTGAAACAAGGTAAGGTCGCAGTAGTGGGAGGGGCAGGTGATACACAGACCTGTAGACATTTGAATTCATTCTAGTTTCTTTACAACTCTGCCAATACAGTTATTTGCATGCCAGGGTTCCCAGCACTATTCACTGATTTATTTAAAATGACTCAGGGGGTCCTGGGTGGCTTAGTCAGTTAAGCGTTGGACTTTGGCTCAGGTCATGATTTTGTGGTTCATATGTGGTTCAAGCCCTGCGTCGGGCTCTGTGCTGACAGCTCAGAGCCTGCAGCCTGCTTTGGATTCTGTCTCTCTCTCTCTCTCTCTGCCTCTCTCTCGTTCTCAAGACTAAACAAACATTAAAAAAATTAAAATGACCCAAATCCACAAAGATACAGCACTAAGGGTATTAATCCCCTATTGCTGCTGTAACAAATAACCACAGACTTAATGGGCTTAAAACAACCCATATTTATTACCATATAGTTCTGGAGGTCAGAAGCTCAAAAGGGGTCTCCCCAGGCTAGAATTAAGGTGTTGGCAGGGCTGGGTTCCTTCTGGACCTCCAGGGAAGCATCTGTTTTCTTGCGTTTTCCAGCTTCCAGAAGCCATCTTCATTCTCTGCTCATGGTCTCTTCCTCTATCTTCAAAAGCCAATTGCAAAACATCCTCAAATCTGTGACTGTCTCTCTTGCTTCCGTCTTTCACTGAAAAAGACTCTTATGCTTATACTGGGTCCACCTAGATAATCCAGGATCATCTCATCTCAAGGTCAGTTGATTTTAGCAACCTGAATTCCATGTGCTTACTTCTCCTTTGTCATGTAACAACAGGCCACAGGGTTTAGGGGTGAAGATGGAGATATCTTTGGGGGGATGTTATTCTGTCCACCGCACTAGAAATGCCATTAATTGTAAACTGAAGTCAACTGAACCATAGTTACCAAATGCCTAACTCCTAGACCCCTCTTATTATTTCCCCCCAAACTGCATATTTCACAGATTTGATTTCCAAAAAAAAGGGAAGTTATTAGGTAATGACTTACAAAGACTTGCATTTAAATTTTTTCAATAGGTTTCTCAAAATGTCTATCAAGTGGTTGCAGACCCCTAAAAAGATATCTGAAGCGATCCTGAAATGGAGGCCATTAGACTTCTAGAAAATTGGCCTTCTCAAATCTCAATTTTCTAGGTCTGGGCAAAGGATTTAAATGAAGGGGAAGCAATAAACAGTGATAAGATGTATCTGGGTACATCCCCCTCTGGTCTTCCCTCAGATGGGGTTTGGGGGCTGTTCCCTTAAAAATGCCATCACAATAAAATTATATTCTTCTTTTTACAAAATTATTATTGAGAGAAAGAGCAGGAGGAAAGGCAGAGAGAGAGAGGGAGACAGATAAGCCTAAGTGGGCTCTGCACTGTCTGCACAGAGCCTGATGCAGGGCTTGAATCCATGAACCCTAATATCATGACCTGAGCCAAAATCAAGAGTTGGACGCTTAACCGACTGAGCCACCCAGGCTCCCCTAAAATTATATTCTTAGTACTAAAGAGGCTTGGACCTAACCAATCAAATCTAAAACACAGAGGACGACTTATTGTACACACTTCACACCTCTGGTGGGAAATGTGCATTATTGTGTGAGAGGAAAGGAACCTGGCAACTCCGCAGAATGCAAATTCCCCAGAGCAATTCCACTCGTGCTCACCTGGTTACATCCCCATGTCATCCCTCAAGGATGCCAACAAAGCTGCTGGGACAGGAGGGACTTTGTAGCCATTCCTACACACCGATTTTACTGGATTCAGTGGTCTGCCACAACATTTAAATAGTAAAGCACTTGAAGAATCACCTTGGACACAAGATTCCCTGGACATTTGTTCTTGGAGGATGAATTTATCGCAGGTCAAGGACGTAGCAGTTTATGTAGCACCTGCTCTACCCCTTTCTTCTCTTTCCTCCAGCACACTCAGGATCTCTTCCTGACCATGTCAGGTGACACCCACCTTCTTGGCAATCAGCACAGTCTGTAGGGACACCTCATAGAGGGATTTTTGTCTTCCCATCATTAGCCTCCTCCTGTATTTTTCCTTTGTGGATCCTCTTGTTTATGAAACACGTTATTACTCAGAACATTCTCCTTTCTTTTACATGATGCCAGTAGTTCCATTTTCGTGAATAATTAACTGCTCAGGAAATGTTTACATTGACTATCGTTTTTAAGCTTGAAACACCCTCCCAGGAAACTGATCAAGCACTATGATGCCTTCAAGTCTGCTTAAGATACAACTAGTTTAGGGACTAAAGATTTACCAGCCCACACTGTGCACCACAGACTACATCAATGAATATGCACCCATGGCTTCCATACCACATCCTAAGGAGGGCTAGCTGACCCATCACTGGACTGAAGGCTAATCATGGCACTTGGAACATTCTGAGATAATTGCTTGACACTCCCTTTGCATTTTGCCCATTAGAAGGGCGCACTCTAGACATGGAACACAGAAATCTGACACACAAAGAAGATTCAAGTACATATGTATTTTAAAATGTCTGGAGGATATTTATTGGGGCGCCTGGGTGGCTTAGTCGGTTGAGTGTCCGACTTTCGCTTAGGTCATGATCTCGCGGTTTGTGGGTTCGAGCCCCGCGTCGGGCTCTGTGCTGACTGCCAGCTCAGAGCCTGGAGCCTGTTTCGGAGTCTGTATCTCCCTCTCTCTCTGACCCTCCCCTGCTCACTCTTGCTCTCTCTCTCAGAAATAAATAAAACATTAAAAAATTTTTAAAAAAATAAATAAGTAAAATAAAATGTCTGGAGGAAGATGGGGAGCAGTGGAAGAGATGAGACAGAGATGAGGGAGGGGAAGTCAGTGAGACTAGAAAGAGAAGAAGGGGGGAGATGGCAATGAAAGCAAGTCAGGAGAGATCACCATTACGTAGATGGGCTTCCGTGTTCAGAAGCATAAAATCTGGGCCCGAAGAGTTAACTTTCTGGCAGTCCATACAGCCTTCCACACAAGCAAACTTTATCAGACTTTTCATCCTCTGCCATGCACACCAGACAGCTAACTGTACAATTGCTTTGATTACTTGGTCTCTAAAAATTATCCAGCTATTGACTCAACTTTCCATTTTATCACGCCTCTAAGATTGAACAAATGCAATTTTTTTTTAAAACAAATCAGAAGCTTTGTGATAAATCCAGGTTAAGTGCCAGAACTATTGTGAAACTATTTTGTTTTAAGATAAAAAAAAAATTCATCTTTGTCATAGGGGAGGCTATCCCTATTGATATGCTGGATGTGTGGAATAACTGTCTTCTGATTTTAAGCTTGTAGAAAACGAACAGCAGATAAAGGGATGTTTTTTTCTAATCCAGTTCTATCCCTAGCACATAAAACAGTACTGCCTAATAAAGGCTCAAACATATTTGGTGGAAACAGATGTCTTATATCTCTTTGAAAGCTTGATATATGTAGCTTGATATATATGTGTACTGTTTGAACAAGAAACATTCACAGGCTACAGCAACTTTATTCTTGTCTCATACTGTCCCTTTATAGGTGTTCTGTTAGGCTAACCCTGCCCTGAAAGAAATTTAAGGCAAATCTCATGTCTTCAGATTACTTTTAGATAATAAGAAGCTTGCCAGCAACTCAATTCACAAAACACAAAGCGGAGTAATTAACACGTTCGGTCCAGTGAGATACGTTTACCTTGATTCAGAGTTACATCTTCCCGACTTCCGGGCTCAGCCTGCTTCTGGCTAGTTTCCTGAGGTGGAAGAAGTCTCTTCCCTCACCTTCCCTTTCGTCCTTCCCCCTCCATCTTGCCAGCTTTCCCTTCAGATGGGGATGGAGGGGAAAGAGGAGATAGGAAAGGTCTTACTCCATTAGTACTCCAAAAAGAAGGCTTAGGTGCTCTCCCAGGAAGCATTTAAAACATACCTTTCTCCTTGGGTGATTTCATGTGTTCCCCTAAAATCACTAGGGATTTCTCACCTGTAATAAATCCTGGTTGCTTAGGGCTCCTTCCTCAGCCATTGGAAACCTGGAGGCCCATCCTCCTTTTGATGTGATTCTCTTTATTCGCTTTACCCTCCAAGTGATTCTCCTGGAACAACTATCTTAGGGTCTGGCTCACACCTGCTCCATGGGAAACAGTGATTCTTTTGCCCTGACAAATTCCTGATACTCGATAGGCCTTAAGGGGACAATCCGAGAGCCACCTGACCTTTAAATTTCCTAGGGGTGAGTCAAGCTCCAGTCAACTGTGTTACCCAAAGTGCGGAGGACTCTTAGGAAACCCTCCAAGAGGTCTGGTTGAAGCTATTCTGCATGCGCTCAAGGAAAGGGGCAGGCGCGCTCCATACCTTTTCTGGAGAGGGTGAGATTGACAGCATAGCGCAGAGCTTGCTTCAGAATGCTAACTCTGCCCCTTGTCACACCTCCAAATGTGGGTGAGGGGTCAAGAGTCACAAAGCCAGTTTGTGTTCATGTCTTTTCCACTCCCACGTGGTAGTCTCTCAAATTTTGAAACGGTACATTGACTATATTGGGTGCTCAGTCAACACCAAGACTAAAATAGTCCCTTTTGCACATGGTATTACACAAAAACATTCCATTCCATGCTAAAATTTGAAGATCAAGATTTCCAAAGCCGATTCATTGAGACAAGGATTGTTCACTTGATCACATTTTATAATTTTTCATGTTGTTTTGTTAGGAGGTGCCATTTTGCTTTACAAATCACAGCTTGGCTGAGCCTCTCTGCAGGTGTTTTCTTACTTGCTCCCTCCGCCATTTTTGGTTTCTCAACTCCCAGCTATGCCCCATATCATATAAATCTCCCAGGGATATCACAGGATCAGGCTTTCGTCATCAGCAAATTGGGTTTGGTTCACTAAATTATGTCCTCTGCTGTCTCTATGAACATCTATCAAACTGTGAAATTGGAATATTTGAGTTAGGAGAATATCTTTAAGAACTACCTTCTGTGGCTTTTTTGTGTTTGTTTTATATTTTGTCCCTCTAGCCAGTGACCCATGCCCATTCACTCAGCTGGGACTACTGCTTTTATTCCTTTAGGGAGACGGGATGACACAACATAATGGCAGAAACCAAAGAAATTGATTCTTTTCTATTTCAAAATCTTGGGCTCTGGAATGGGCTGAAGATTTGGAAGGATGGGTGTTACCTGAGCTAAAGCTCTCCTCAAGTCCCGCGGGCTAGGGGGAGCTAGTGGACCAGGGGAGGGTGTTAGAAAGGTGCCAGAGAATGGAGGTCCCCAAGAAGCAGCCCCAAACCCCACCCATCTCCAGGCAGAGCCCTGAGAGCAGTGGATAAAGCAAACCCTCTGGTAGAATTAGGGAAAATGAGGGGTGCCTGGGTGGCTCAGTTGGCTAAGCGTCCGACTTCAGCTCAGGTCATGATCTCACCATTCATGGTTCGAGCCCCGCATCAGGCTCTGTGCTGACAGCTAGCTCAGAGCCTGGAGCCCGTTTCAGATTCTGTACCTCCCTCTCTCTGTGACCCTCCCCTGTTCATGCTCTCTCTCTCTCAAAAAGAAATAAAACATTAAAAAAAAAAAAAAGAACTAGGAAAAATGAGGGCAGGGGCCACTGTACCTGCCTGTTCTGGCAGAGTCTGAAGGAGGAAGAGGAGATGCCAGGGTGGGCTTGTGTGCGTGGTGTGTCCAGGCAAGTGACTGAGGCAGGCCCAGATGGACCCTAATGCCAGCACACACTGTAAGAACAAATGAATAGTTTCCTAAAGGTAGCACATAAATGGAGACAAGACTTACATAGCCTGCCGAGTTTCACCTCTGGAAAGAACAATTTCTATGAATCAAGTGTATCATGAAAGTAACTCAGAAGACAAGGCTGACCTTAAGGTGTCTTGCTGTGGGGAATATGGGCCAACACAGCAATGACTCCAGGGAATAGACGACTGGGGACCAGGGAACAGATGTCAGCATCAACACACGACAGCAATGTCATGGCCTGCTGCCCCTGATGAGGGTACTGGGTGAGGCCCCCCAAACCTGGGCAGACCTGGAAGAGGAGTGGGGCAGGGATCTAATCACGTTGGCTCCAGAGCCTATATTTTGCCACCATGGTGTGTGGGATAGAGTCGCCCCCAACATTTATGTCCACCTGGAGCCTCAGAATCTGATGTTACCTAGAAACAGGGTATTTTCATATATAACTAATCAGGATGAAGTCATACTGGATGAGGGTGGGCCCTCAATCCAATGACTGGTATCCTTATAAGAGGAAACAGACAGAGACACACAGAGAAGAACACCCTGTGAATACAGAGGCAGAGATTGGACTGAAGCAAGCTACAAGACAAGGAAGGCCATGAATGGCTTGCTGGGTGCTGCTAGAAACTAGAGGAGAGGCAGGGAGCTTTGTTCGCGAGGGCCCTCCGAGGGAGCACGCTCCTGCTGAGACCTGAGAGTTTCCAGCCTCCAGAACTTCGAGGGAATACGTTTTGTTGTTTTAAGCCACCCTGTTATGCAGCAGCCCTAGAGAGCTAACATACCCCCGAAGCACTCTGCGTCTTCACACAGCGCACTTAGCAGGGGCACGGCGACAGGTGGGAGACAGGCCCCAAAGAGAGTGACCCAGGGCTTCCTGGAAACACAGAACTCCTGTCTGACTTGAAGGCGTCATCAGTTCCGAGGCTGATCTGGAGCTTGCTCTTAAAAGGAGGTCCATCTTTGGATTCAGCTGGGATCCAAGTAGAATACTCACTGCTGAGAGGCTCTCAGATGCTCCCAGTCTTTCTGCAGTGTCCTGCTCTCCAGATGATCCCAGACCCTGCCCTGGCCAGGCTTCCCTCAACCTTGCTCTGAAAGGACCACACAACACATTGGAAAGGGCTGCAGATCCGGACTGGGGGAGCGAACGCTAGCTTAACCGGGTGACCTTGGGCGGATCACTTAGACTTGTTCTTCCCATCTCATCTCAGCCACAGTCAATGAAGTCTACTTGCCCTAGTCTCAAAGGACTGCAGCCAAGTGAGAACAGGGGAATGAACTTTAATGCACTTATCATCATCGTGCATTAAAGAAGTGCTTATTATCATCACGGCTGTAGAGTTTTCTTCCCCTTCCTCTTCGAGTAAGTCAAATATGTTTTCTGTCTAGGCACACATCAATAAAAACTCAAACTTAAAAATATATCTTTCTTGAAACTGTCTGACAACTTAGCCAGTCTGGAGGCAGGCCACTTTAAGGGCTGGGAGGTGAAACATACCACCTGCAGCACGGGAATTTCCCTTTGGGAAACAGGGACAAAGCCAGAAGAGCCCGAGGAAGGGCTGATCATCAGGCTGGAGGACCGCAAGTGTAAGGCCACCGGTCTCTTCCCAACTGGCCATTGCAACTGTCCTTTTTTTTTTAAAGTTTTTTTTAATGTTTTATTTATTTTTTTATAATTTTTTAAATGTTTTATTTATTTTTGAGAGAGAGATAGAGACAGCATGAGCAGGGGAGGGTCAGAGAGAGAGGGAGACACAGAATCTGAAACAAGCTCCCAGGCTCTGAGCTGTCAGCACAGAGCCCAACGCGGGGCTCGAACCCATAAACCATGAGATCATGACCTGAGCCAAAGTCAGATGCTCAACCGACTGAGCCACCCAGGTGCCCCTGCAACTGTCCTTTTCTAAGAGAGTTACCTACAGACGTATAGTTTAGCAGAGAGTCATTAAGAAAAAATTTTGGTTTTGGTGAAAGATACCTAAGAAAGTCACCATCTAAAGCTTTTGGAAAATACACTTTTGTTATTCAAATGATCACCTGTTAATTTATCGACTTCAGAATGTCATGTTTGGGCGTTTCTGAAAACGAGAAATTCTTCATGTCTGAAAAATGAATCACCACTTTCTTTTTTTAAAACTTGACCAATTTGACTCATCATCTTACATCGTTGGCTCTCGAAGTATTATGCTGTATCTTTGGCTATTCTGAGCTTACTTGAACGGAGAAAAGAGCATCACTCAAAAACAGAGAAAGACTATAAAAGGACAATATTTTTTCCAAGATTTGTCCGTTCCAAAGCCACCTGTCAAAGGCTCAGAGAGACACTTCATGCTTTAATGAACTGCCTCACCTTTTCCCTACCTCCTCTCACCAGCTCACCTTTGTTTCTCTATTTCATTAATGGCCAACTCCTATCTCTTCTCTTTTCAGGATATATCTTGCCTCACCGCCCTTCCCTCTCTCTCAAGTGCCCTAATTCAAGACATCACCCACTTTTGTTCAGTGTGTTGTGTCCAGCCTCCCTCCCCACTGCCTACCTGGCATTTGCTCTAAAGTCCACATTCCTTGGGGCGCCTGGGTGGCTTAGTCGGTTAAGCGTCCGACTTTCGCTTGGGTCATGATCTCGCAGTTCGTGGGTTCGAGCCCCGCGTCGGGCTCTGTGCTGACTGCCAGCTCAGAGCCTGGAGCCTGTTTCAGTCTGTGACTCCCTCTCTCTCTGACCCTCCCCTGCTCACGCTGTCTCTCTCTCTCTCCTAGAAATAAATAAAACATTAAAAAAAAAAAATTTAAAAAAAAAAAATAAAGTCCACATTCCTTAGCTTGACATGGAAAAGCTTCCATCACCTGACCCCAATCTTTTTTCCTAGTCTAACTTGTGCTCTTATCTCTCAGGCCCCCTGGATTGTAATGAAATCTACTCCATCTGGGTTCCCTCTAAGTTCCTGCCTCCAAATCTTGGCTCCAGGCTACTTTCTCTGTCTTCCCTGTTTTTCCCTCTTGGACACTCAGGTTTTCATCTGGACTCTCATGGAGAGTTATTGATTTGTCTCTTAAAATGCTTGTCACTTTCCACCCCATGTGTCAGTTATCTGTGTTTATGTCTCAGTCCCTCATGCCTCCTATCAAATAAAAGCTCAGTGGAAATATAGAAACGATCATGGGATACCAAGCAGTGTCAGTAAACTTGTTTCATAATTGTATTGCTCTTATAAAAAGTCAGAGTATTGAGTTATGTGCAATCCTAATAAAATAATACATGGAGGACATGCTGTGCTTTCCAAATCTATTATGGCAAGACTTCTGAACGAGGTGACATCCCCATCCCCGTTTGACAAATGAGTAGAATGAAGCAAAGAGCTAGGGAAACTCAGGGCTGCTGTACAAGATGACCAGGGATTTCTGAAAGGACTAGGAAAACATAAAGCATTCACAAGAAAGAGGCTCAGCCTGACTGTGCACCCTTTACGACCATCTCGACAGCACTACCCATGAACTCGGGAACGTCTTGATTTATGAGGATCATCAAGATGAACAAGGCTTCAGAAGAAGCACAAGCGCGTGTTCTGTCGTGACGTCAGAAATCACCACGGATAACTACGAATACTGTTCCTTGGGACAGATTCTCCTTCTTAATCCAGAGGAGCCGTGAACAGGGCATCTGCCTGGATTTGCCTTGGTGCCAAGTGCAAATCTCACCTGCAGCCAAGATCCCGTCATTGAGATAACTTTGTGCACGGAATCAGGCGAGTAGCAAAGCATCCTCAGGAGGGTTTACCTGTCATAAGTCACTCTTTACCCCTGCAAGGCAATTCATAAGAAATTCATTAAATATCTGGGTTCCATGATGCCTCTTTGTATCGCTAGATAGATTTAGAGCACTTTACTTCTTTTGTCTTTCCTTTCTACAATGGAGTGCGCATGAGCCATTAGAAGGAAGAATTTTTTAAAAGTATACAATGGAAAGGAACTGAGCCCTGTAACATGCAAATACCCTGGTCGAAGCCAGCAGAGACTGTTAGGCAAATACTCTCTTGGAGGTACTTTTTGCTCCTTTTGGAGTGCCCAACAGCTCTCTGTTTTCCCCCGTAGCACGCGGCAACAGACAAGCTGGGGATCCTAACAAGCAGAGCAATCTAGCATATGTTTCATAAAATACATTTGATAAATCTAGATTCTTAACAAGATGATTAAAATAAACCTTCCCTTTCTGGAATCATCCTGGCTTTGAGCTTCTTAGCCCAGCACTTTGAACACAGACTATGTCTGGCATGTGGTGCCCATTGACAGCTCAGCCAAGATCATGCCACTTTTTCCTCCTCTGGGACCCGGAGCCCAACATCTCAGACATCAGCGAGGCCTCCCAAAAGACCCTGTTGGCTCAAGGCCCTTTGCTAATTTGCCTAATCCTTTCTGCTGGCAAAGGCACTTGTGCCACTGGCCAGATCTGCATTAGTCAATAATCTGCGTCTCAGGCGTTCACTTCTCCTGATCTTACTAACACATATGAAGACGTGGGTAAATAGGCTCAAAAGCTAAGTGTCACGAGGCTTCATCTATGCTACTAGGTGAAAACATTGGTAGGAAAGCCTCAATAACCATGAATGGATGCTCTCATGGTTTTATATACCTTTCTAGACTCCTGAGATTTATACCTGCATAGTTTCTGATTTAAAAACGGGCATGGTATCAAGGCCAAATCATCCTCAGGCCCTCGGACTAGCATTTCAGAAGAGCGGAAGTTGCAGTCCAGCTCTGTGTTGCAAAACGGTCTCATGTGAGTTGCATAATCTGTTTCTTCCTCTGCCATAGAAGAGTGGCCTCCATCTGCAGACACATCTGAGGACACCTAGACAAGCACACAGTGCTGGGCAAGGAGTGCAGTTATGCCCTGGATTAATCAGGAGGTTTTGCTGTGGTGCCCAGGTGCTTTCTTTTTATAATATCTAAATAGGGGCGCCTGGGTGGCTCAGTCGGTTAAGCGTCCGACTTCAGCTCAGGTCATGATCTTGTGGGTGGTGAGCTGGAGCCCCGCACTGGGCCAGGCACAGAGCCTGCTTCTGATCCTCTGTCCCTCTGTCTCTCTGCCCCTCCCCTGCTCATGCTTGCTCTCTCTCAAAATAAATAAACATTTTTTAAAAATGCCTATGTCTAAACAGGCACAAAAGAGGAGGCAAAGGAAAATAACCAGCAGGAGGGGCATTTATAAGAATGAACTTTTTATCTGACGAAAAGGAGGTTGTGTCCATTTGATTATAATTCTAACTATATTGAGTGCCTTCATTGCCCAAGACATTTTCTAGGTGTTGGAAATACCAGAAAAAGAAACTGCAATCCCTGACTTCAACGAGCTTACATTTGGTGTATATGTCTGTGTGCGTGTCTGTGTGTTGGAACTGTGTGTGTCTCTGTCTGTGTGTGTCTGTGTTCTCCCTGGAGGCTGCTGTTCTAAGGGGCACAGTCTACAGTGGGGGAGGAGGGGGGACCATGCTGACTGGCAAGGAACTGGAGGAAAGGCTTCATAGACGAGTCTGTGTTTGTGCTGGGGCCTTGATCGGAATAGAACTTCAGCAAGCGGAAACAGAGGAGGAGGGATTTTGGAAGAAAGGGGGGAAAAATCTGAGAAAAGGCAGGGAGTGGAGAGGGTGCCAGGCACGTCCCATGTGTGCCAAGGTGCTGATGTGTGTCCGAAACGTAGACTGGGAACCTATGCATCTTTACCTGGCTAGGAGGGATCCCGTACATTTCCTCCTAGCACGCCTGGCTTGGCGTCTTCACCAGGCAGGGGGATCCCCTACATTTCCAGCAGTGTCTCAACCCACACCTCTAGTGCCTCCGAATCAAAATGAGCCACACAAAGGCAAACTCTGAGCTCTTCTGTTTCTGCTCTTGCCGTTCCTTTTGGCACAAAAAATGGCTTGTGCATACAAGACAGACTCTAAGGACTATACTTGGAATTTAGAGTTCTGAGGAAGTGTTTCTATGTATACAGGAAGGCTGGCAAAACAAGAAAGGCATTCCACCTTCCCAAACACCCTTTTCTCCTCCCCGAATTCAAATAACTAGAAGAAAACTGGGAATCTTTTAACTCCCATAAAGTAAGAGACTCAAGTGGTTCTACTGTAGTATCTTTGTCCAAGTACATTGCTAAAAATGATGAGAACATTTGCCATTTCTTCCTTCTTTCCTTCATTCAGCAAATATTTACTGAATACCTATCATGTACCAGATACCGTTGTAGGCACTGGGGATATGGTAGAGAACATAATAGATACCCTGCCCCGCCATGGAGCTCACAGGCTAGTGGGTGGAGACTGACACAAATAAAACAAGGAAAGTAATAAGCCAGATGATGTGCTACGAAGCTAAGGGGGAGGGGAGGGAGCGCCTGGGTGGCTCAGTAGGTTTAAGTGTCCGACTTCAGCTCAGGTCATGATCTCGCAGTTCACAAGTTCGAGCCCTGTGTCAGGTGTTGTGCTGACAGCTCAGAGCCCGGAGACTTGCTTAGGATTCTGGGTCTCCCTCTTTTTCTCTGCCCCTCCCCCGCTCGCTCTCTGTCTTTCTCGCTCAAAAATAAATAAGCATTTAGAATTTTTTTTATAAAAGAGATAAGGCGTAGGGAAAGAACATAGGTAGTACTGGTGACATGTGGGCCAACACTTGAAGGAAGAGAGGGGTAGAGATTCATATGGATATCCACGAGAAGAGCATCTGTGATAGAACGAACAGTAATGCAAAGGCTCTGAAATGCACCTGAGAGGGTTGAGGACGCCAAGATGCCTAATGCTGGGTGAGGGAAGGAGAGAGGAGTGAGAAGGAAGGACAGAGAAGTGGCAGCAATCAGGAGGCCAGAGCAGGATGACAATTAGTAGAGTGCAGATTGTGGAAGCAGCTAGAAGATAATGGCTCATGGTGGAGGAAGTGAGTAATCGGTATTAGCAGATGGGGTGGAGAGGTCAACTGAGGTGAGAGGTCAGAACGGAGTCTTGAAGTCAACACTGTGAAGGTGGTTGGTGACCCTGACTAGACGGTATTAGGTGGAGGGATGGGAACAAAAGCCTGACCACAGGGAATTCAGCGGAGAAGTGGAGGGAAAGAATGGACAGCAAAGCGTTTTGCTGAAAAGGGAGCAGAGAAATGAGTGGTCGTGGGAGGGAGTAATGCTGCCAAAGAAAGGCAAATAATCTGATTTTAAAATAAGCAAAGGACCTGAATAGACATTTTTCCAAAGAAGACATGCAAATGGCCAAGAGGCACGGGAAAATGGGCTCCACACCACTCACCATCAGGGAAATGCCGATCACAGCCACAATGACCTATCACCCCCCACCTGTCAGAATGGCTGTTATCAAAAAGACAAGAGAGTAAGTGTTGGCAAGGATGTAGAGAAAAGGGAACCCTTGTGCACTGCTGGTAGGATGCAAATTGGTGCGGCCACTATGGAAAACAGGATGGAGGTTCCTAAAACATTTAAAAACAGGGACCCACTGCTAGGAATTTACCCAAGGGATACAGAAATGTTGATGTATAGGAGCACATGTACCCCAATGTTCAAAGCAGCACTCTCCACAATAGCCAAAACATAGAAAGAGCCTAAGTGTCCATCAACGGACAAATGGATCAAGAAGATGTGGTTTAGCTATACCATGGAATACTACATGGCAATGAGAAAGAATGAAATCTGGCCATGTTGCCATGGATGGACCTTGAGCGTGTTATGCTGAGCAAAATAAGTCAGGCAGAGAAGGACAAATATCATATGTTTGCACTTATAGGAGGATTAGGAGGAACTTAACGGAGGACCATGGGGGAGAAGAAGGGGGGAAATGATGGGGGAAAGGGAGAGAGGCAAACTATGAGAGACTCTTGAATGCTGAGAACTGAGGACTGATGGATATGGGGGGGAGGGGGGAGATGGGCATGGAGGAGGGCACTTGTGGGGATGAGCACTGGGTGTTATATGGAAACCAATTTGACAATAAACTATTTGTAAAAAACAAAAAACAAAAAAACCCCACAGGGCTACCCATATCATCCAATCCCACTTCCGGGTATCTATCCAAAGGAAATGAAATCGCTATCTCAAAGAGATGTGTGCACCCCATACTCATTACAGCATTATTCAAAATAGCCAAGAGATGGAAAACAACAGAAGTGTCCTTCAATGGACGAATGGATGAAGAAGTCTCAAGTATTCAGCATAAAGAAGGAAACCCTGCTCTTCTCAGCAACATGGATGGACTTTGAAGGCATTACGCTAATTGAGATGAGTTAGAGAAAGGAAAGTCCTTCATGAGCTTATTTACATATGAAATCTAAAAAAAGTTGAACTCATAGAAACATATACACGATAGCCACAGTTATAATACTGTATCATATACCTGACGTTTGTTAAGAGAATAGATCTTAAATGGCAAAAACCCACAAAATCAACTATGTTAGGTGATGGATGTGTTAATTAATCTTACTGTGGTTATCATCTTAACATGTATATGCTAATATTGACCTCTCAGTCACATCTGCTAATAAAATATACATATACACACACACACATATATGTATATACATACATACATACCCAATCATCACATTGTATACCTTAACCTTACACAATGTTATTTGTCAATAATTCTAAATAAAGTGTGGGGGCGGGGGGTCGTAAAAAAAAGAAAAGAAAAATTGCTTCTGTTTGATTGATCATTTTTGTTTTGTCCCATTTTTTAAGTGAGAGAAACAACAGCCTATTGGTAGGCTGTTAAGAATGGATCCAGTAGAGGGGAAAACTGATAGAGAGAGAGAAGGGGAAGCATTGGGAGAGGGAGAATGTGGTGGACAGGTGAATGGGATTACCTTAGGCAACCACAGGGACAGCTTGTGGCCTGGGGAAAAGGGGAAGGCAAGGCATCTGGGCACCAAGGCTGGGAGGCAGATGAGGGCCTGGAGCTCAAGGAGATCATCTTCCAGCAGCTCCATCCTCTTCTCAAAGGGATGGCTCAGGGGGCACGTGGTAAGAGGGGAAAATGGGGCAGGTCAAGCAGGGGCTGGGGTGCTGACTCTGAGTGAGGAAGGGGTGTGATATCATCTGACCTGCATTTTGGAAGCGCCCTCTGGCATCTAAGTTCTGGCATCTCCCCTGAAGGGAGGAAAGGTGGAAACAGAGCAGCAACCAGTTAGGAGGTTATGGCAATAATCCAGGATGAAGGTGGGATGTTTGTGGGTTTTTCTCAGAGACCACAGTGGTAGCAATGGAAGTGGGAAAATGATCAGATTCTGAATCTATTTTGAACGCAGGAAGAGTCCATGAAGTACAGGGTGTTTTACGGTTTTCCGCCCAAAGGAATACAACAAAACCAGGAGATGTTATTACAACATTTACATCAAAAAGCAGTACCATTTCAGCTGCTTTTTACTGACTACAATCCAGTTCTTAACCAGCAAAGACTATTCCAGATCTGTGGCAACGTCAGTAAGTGAGGCCAATGAATGCATAAAAATCTGTTGGTGTTATAAAGCATTGTAGAAATTGAAGCTGTAGTTAAAAGCAAGGCATCTGTATGTCTTCCAATAAGCCAACTGTCAGGAGTGAGTCAATAAATTACAAAATTAGCGTGGAAAATATTTCAAGCTTCCTAAGATCAAAGAATGGATAGTAAAATATTAACTTGATGTCCTTTAACTTTCTTTTCTCAATATTTATTAGTGTTTGACCTCCCTTGAAATGAGTTCCATTCTAAGCTCTTTTGATAAATGGATTGAAAGGCTGCTCTAAGTACTGCATTGTCACTAAGTAGTTTCTATTCTCTAGTGAAACACTATTAGTCTGCATTTTACAGTAACTGTCCTCAGAGCAGCGAAAACATCTATCTCTACTCAACACAGAGAAGACCTAAGAGGATTGCCCTTTCTCTCCCTCCTTTGCCACCGGTAACCACAATTACAGATGCTCTTACAGATAAAGCAGGGACATGGACCTATGCACAGCACGGTAAACGTGTCATTACAAAAAATTGTCCATACCTGGTCATTCACGGGGCCTACTTTCAGCACATTTAATCCCATATTTAGAGCTTGGAACAACCAACATAAATGAGGAGACTGGTTCCTCTTTTCAAATTTATAGCAGAGACTATGACCCACAAAGCGTCCCAAAGAGTAAAAGGCAAAGACCCCTCTCTCTTTTTTTGTTATGTCAGATTTGGTTTGAGAAGTATTAGTCATTCATTTTTGTCACCCAGATGTCCTCTGCCACCCACCAGGGCATAAAAGACAGATTCCTATAAGAACCATAGCAATTTTTGGCCAACAATTAAACTTCTAGAATTTAATATTAAAGAAACAAAGAGGCATAGATATTTAGCTGCAACATCCTAAGGTTTGTATAAACCACAAATGACCTTGAATAGCCAAAACAATTTTGGAAAAGAAAAACAAAACTGGAGGTATGACAATTCCAGATTTCAAGTTATAGCATGAAGAAGTAGTAATTAAAACTATATGGTACAGGCATAAAAATAGACACATAGATCAATAGACCAGAACCGAGAACCCAGAAATAAACCCACAATTATATTGTCAATTACTCTCTGACAAAGGAGGAATGAATATACAATGGGAAAAAGACAATGTTTTCAACAGATGGTGTTGGGAAAACTGGACAGCAACATGCAGAAGAATGAACTGAACCACTGTCTTACACCATACACAAAAATAAACTCAAACTGGATTAAAGACCCAAATACGAAACCTGAAACCATAAAATCCTTGAAGAGAGCATAGGCAGTAATCGCTCTGACATCAGCTGTAACAACAGTTTTCTAGATATGTCTCCTGAGGCAAGGGAAATTAAAGCAAAAATGAATTACTGGGACTACATCAAAATAAAAGTTTTCAGCAGAGCAAAGGACACAATCGACCCAACCAAAAGGCAACCTATGGGATGGGAAAAGATATTTGCAAATGACATGTTTGATAAAGGATTAGTATCCAAAATATATAAAGAACTTATACAACTCAACACCCCAAAACAAATAATCCAATTGAAAATGGGCAGAAGACATGAGCAGACATTTCTCCACAGAAGACATAGAGATGCCCAACAGACGCATGAAAAGAGGGTCAACCATCACTCATCATCAGGGAAATACAAATCAAAACCATAATGATATTACCTCACCCCTGTCAGAATGGCTAAAATCAAAAACACAAGAAACAAGAAGTGTTGGTGAGGATGTGGGGGGAAAAGAGAACCTTCTGGCACTACTGGTAGGAATGCAAATAGGTCAGCCATTGTGGAAAAGAGTATGTACATGGGTTCTCAAAAATTTAAAAACAGAACTACTCTACAATCCAGGAATTGCACTACTGGATATTTGCCCCAAAACTACAAAGACACATGTACGAAGGGATACATGCACTCCATGTTTCCTGCAGCATGATTTATTAGAAAGAAAAACTAGAATCAACCTAAGTGTCTAACAAGGTGACTGGTTGGAAAAAAAAAAGTTCCATCCTGCAAATAAACTATGCATAACCATTAAAAATTATGTCAAATACTTAAGATGTAGAAATATATTCACAGTGGATTTTGAAATAAAATTAATGTAAGTGGTCTGACCACATTTCTGTATAAAGAAAAATATATTTACGTGTGTATACATATAGGGAAAGAAATTAGAAGTATAAACATCAAACGATTTATGTGACTATTTCTAAACACAGGATTTTCAGGGAGGCTGTCCTTTTGGCTCATCCATATTTTGTTCTGATTTTTCCATAGGCATCCTTTTATTACTTGTGTAATTGAAAAAGTTCAGTGAAAGTTACCAAACATTGTTCACAGTGGCACTCCAGCCTCACGAGCCGGCCAAATGCACCCCTATGGCTCCTAACCTGGGTTGCTTTTTAGGCATGTGATGATGCCAGTGTTGAAGTCCTAATGTGGCCCAGAGATGGCCTTCTTCCATGGATCTCTGACAGTCTGCTCATAATCAGGCCATCTACATTCTTCAGGCATCAGAGGCAAGGAAATGGGAACAGAGTAAGATTCTAATACCCACAGAACCACACACACACACACACACACACACACACACACACACAGAAAAATGAGGCTTTAACTATAAGCTTCACGTGAGATATGCCACAATATTGGTTTCCTTTGTGTGAAAGCAATAGGAATTGTCTAGCAGCAAAACGCAGCCAGAACATCTACGGGGGGGTCAGAGTGTGCGGGCTCATAGGGGAAATGAGAAAAGCCCTAGAAAGTGAACGTGAACTCAGCATTTATTTGGTGGAACAAACCTTGTGCTATATAACAGCACTGCCGGTTAGGGACGTTCCAAGTAATTTCAGGAATGAGCCCCAGTATAAAGGCCTAAGCAACTTCCCAAGATTCCTTCAAATTAAGAATGAAGTCTCCAAAGAACTAAATTCTAGTATCTTGAACTTCAAACAAACTGCTTTAAAAGCAATGCTAAAAACATCAAACAGCAGATTAAGTGCAGGCTCCGTCTGTAAGAGCTTGCTTACCACAAACACAATTACTTGTTCCAAAATGAGATCCCAGTTTGTTTGGATTTACCGACAGGCTTATCCTGATAAATGAGAATGACAGATCCGAGGGGAGAAAGCTTCAGTTCTCTTTCTGGGTCACCCTCAAAACCACAGCGCCAGGTAAATTCAGAAACAGGTAGCTAGGATTTGCAAAACAAAACCACCCTTTGCAAAACAAAACAAGCCTATCTGTAGGCAAAGTCAACCCCTGTGTAGACTTTATCTTCTATGCCATCTATTTGAATAGAGAACCCTAGGGTGTATTTGTGTTTGGAAGTGGGTCCCAACTCCCACCCCACCCCTGCCTGGGGGAGAATGTTTATTCCGCACAAGTATCTTCCCTCTGTTCAGTTCTAGACTTTGCTTGTATCCCATTTTGGCCTGTCTTCCAGCTCTGAGCAGAGGACAGGAGCCCGCGTGCCTCGCTCTCCATGCCTACCCTCACTCATGCTGGCCTTTGTGAGGCTGCCAGCACCCCCCTCTCGGAGACATCTGTTGCCTTGCTTCGAGCAAGGAGCTTCCTAAGCACGTGACAGGGCCCGTGTAGAATCAGAGAGTGCCACCTCCGACAAGAGGCGTCTGTCCACCTCGCCTCAACCCTGTCATTTCCTCCTCTAGCCTCAGCCTCAACAAGTGGCCGAGCCTCACGCAAGCTGTCAGGGACAGATGCTCTGTGAAAAGAGGAAATTGGACTCAGGGATGCTACAGCTTTTTTAATTAAGTCCAACCTAAAAGCCAAATAGTGAGGCATGAAATGAATACGTCCTTGCAAATAAGCACCACACTTCCGAAAAACAAAGGCATCCGTTGGAGTTAGCAGGCAACTTAGTAGCTTTCTCAAACGTCAGAAGTGTTCCTCACTCGATGCCTTGGATACTTTTTGCTTCTGCTCTGGAAAATTCGTTTGGCGTTGTTACATCGGTATCCTGAGTTTTCTTTTGTCATTTCCTTCCTCCGCCTTCCCTGGGCTGGTTGAGTTGGCAGGATCCAGTGTGTCCACACACAGCCAAATGCTCACTCACATCTATTCATCACTCACCTCCTCGCTCCCTCGCCTCACGAACACCCACCAGTGCCCACTGCACGCCAGGCCCGGCTTCCCATTTGAAGCAAGAGGAAGAATCACAGTTCTGCTACCCCCTCCCCCCCCACAAGCTAATTCTAGTCATTTGCTTTGTCTCCATTTTCTCCAGTTTACTATTTCTATTCTGGTTCCTTATTGTTTCTCTCTTCAAACTGCCTGCTAATTGAAGCTGACTAGAGGCCCAGGGCCTCTGCTATAATTCTCAGTTTAAATAGCCAAGATCCTTGCTGATTATGAAGGATGGCGAGGACTCGAGGAGAAGAACACAGGGAGTTTAGAGAGAAGCAAATAGGGAAAAGGTGGGGGGGGGGAGGAAAAACAGAACCCTTCAGATACAGAAGGAAACCAGAGAGGACAAATCTTATGACGTACCCCAGAAGCTCTAAGGTGATCACAAAATACAAGAGATTTGTTATTTTTCTAATTTCCTTCGTGTCATTTCAACCAGAGAGAAAAATGAAACATATTAAGATGCTTAAGAAAATTTTCATATATTGCAAAATCAATAAGGGGGGAATGAACCTCAGACATCATCTCGCCTGCTTTACAGACCAGGAAACCAAGGAGAAGGGCTTGTCCAAGACCACCCAGCAAGGTAGCACCTGAGACCATGTTACAGTCCCAGGATTTTTGATCTTCTCCCCTTCCTATCTGTAGCCCCAGCCAACTACCCTCTTCCCCATTCAGTGTTTCCTATTATATCAATGTTTTAGGATATTACACAAATTGCGGGCTAAAGTAGATAAAGCATATGCTTGCTAGGGAAATCTAAGATAATGTTTGGAAAATCATGACCGGAAGCATTTTTAATAGAATTTTTGAAGAGTGGGGCGCCTGGGTGGCTCAGTGGTTAAGTGACCAACCAGTTCTTATTTTGGCTTGGGTCATGATCTCACAGTTCGTGGGTTTGAGCCCAGCGGTCGGGCTCTACTCTGACAGCATGGAGCCTGCTTGGGATTCTCTTTTTCCTTCTATCTGTCCCCTCACCCTCTCTCTCTCTCTCAAAATAAATAAATAAATTTTATAGAACAAAAAGACTTTCTGAAAAGTAAATGTCAAACAAATGCAGCTGAGAAGATGGGAAGGAGAAGGAATTAACTGGTTCCGAGCTCATACTCCCCATTGGATAACGATCAAAAAATTAATATCTGGCTTTGGATTATTTTTATCTTGGTTTTATTAACGAAGACAAAGTATAAAAGTGAATAAGAATTTGATTTCACTTGTTCTACTCGTTAGAACCTGGTGGGTTCAGTGACAGAAAACATCGCCCAAGCTGGCCAATGCAAAACAGAGACATATTGTTCTAAGAGCTGAGACATCCAGAGGTAGGTCTCACTTCAGGCATGGCTTGATGCAGCACTCAGATGGTGACACTCACTTGCATGGTCCATGCTGGGGACTGTTCTCAGCACTTCACACGACTCACCTAACCCTCACAACCACTCTGTGAGTAGCTGTTACAATGATTCCCACTTTACAGATGAAGAAATTGAGGCATGGAGACTAACTTATCCTATGGGACTCCATTAGTAGTTGGCAGAGCAATTCCAACTCAGCAATCTTGCTCCAGAGTCTAGATGTTCATCCCTGACTCCTCATATCACCAGAGTCCAGTTTTGCTCTATCTTTCGTCTCTGCCATCTCTGTGATTCCGTTCTCTTTGCGATTCTCCCCTCCTGGAAGCAAGAGAGCTTGAAAAAGCTTGAGCCTCAAAAGCTGACAGTGCTGGGGCACCTGGGTGGCTCAGTCGGTTAAGCATCCGACTTGAGCTCAGGTCATGATCTTGCGGTTCGGGAGTTCAAGCCCCACGTCGGGCTCTGTGCTGACAGCCAGAGCCTGGATCCTGCTTCAGATTCTGGGTCCGCTCTCAGTCTCTCTGCTCCTCCCCCACCCATGGCCTGTCTCACTCTCTGTCTCTCAAAAATAAATGTCAAAAAAAAGATTATAAAAAATAAATTTAAAAAGCACCTCACAGTTCCAAGGTCCAACCAAAAAGCCCCAAGGTTTCTTTTTCCTGCATCCCAGCAAAAGTCTCCCCGCATCTCACCGGCTCGAGTCAAACACTGGTTTGAGAGAATGCTAACATTCTGACTCATCAAACCTGGGTGACAGATCCCTTCTGGAGTGGAATGGGAAGATGACCTCACCAAAAACACATGGACAGAAAGTGGAGCCTCCTCCAAACAGAGGAGACTTCTTCCTGAGAAACTGAAAGAGTTATCAGAGATGGCGAATGAACACTGGCTGGTAAAAACAAGTGGCGAACACGACACTGTTAAAATTCCACCACCATAATTACAACACTTCTTTTTCAAGTATCCAATAGGAGCTCTTGGTCTTTAGGAATTACAGGTATTCCGTAAGACTTGCGGCAACCTCTTTTATTATGGAAGAGAAACGTATCTGAAAAAATGAACCAAGACAGGACAGTCATGATATTTATGATTATGGGCTGTCTCTACCAAGCCCATTCACGTCAGTTTTATGATTCCTCGATGAGCCCATGGAATCAGAGAATCTTCTCTTTTGAGTGGATATTGGAACTCACCCATCCCAAGATCTCGCACAGAGCACAGGCTGTTCCCGTGTTGCCAAGGGCCACCCCCTCTGTTTCTTAAGGTAGGTCTGTTTCTCACCTTGCTCTGCTATCAGGTAAGGCAGGGCTGGTGAAGAAGGGCAAAAGGCAGGAGAAAGAAGGGGGATCTGGCAGAAGACACCTCCTTTTACCTCCACCCCATAGAAACCACAGGACCAGAGTCCGTGCAACTGCCCACCCCATTCCCCATGTGCAGACCTTATCTGTAACTGCACACCTCTCCGTGTGTCCTAATTGACACACCAGAGCCCTCAGCCTACTTCTCATTCTAAAACTCTTAGGATCTGTTCCTCTTCTGAAGACTCAATCCTTTTGGCACCCCACCATTCACTATCATCCTCTAAATAATCTTGATCTTTTCCCTTGGTTGTCTGAGTGGAAATTGTTTATCTAAGAGGGAACACCTCACAATCGACACATGAGATGCCCGATGTGGAAGGGACGCTACAAAGTGTTTGTGAGCACTCACTAGGAGCTATCATGACCTCCTGGCTGGGAGGTCCGGCAACAAGACTCAACACCTTGTACTTGGACTCCAGGAAATATTTCATTGCATATCTGAAGGTACCTTTATGATTTGGGTGATGGCCAGTAGATGATACAATTAGTTGGATTTGTGACTGTTTGAAGGACCCAAACCCTGGAAGTGGGCCATCAAAATGGTGCCAGGGGACTCTGACTTCAGCCCTGGCTAGTTCCAAAATTCTGTCAATAATCCCTTGAGGATATTTATGGTATGCTGATCAAATCAGTGAGAGCTGAAGGGCTTCTGGGAAGAAGAGCAATAGTGTTAGATGACATAATTGGGATCAAGCAAAATACGTACCAGATCCCTGATGAGACAGAATAGTGATGAATGTTAAGCCTGTCTTCGGGTTAAAATAAACATGTTCAAGTTCATGGCTGTGTAGGCACACCCCAGCAGGTTTGTGGGGGGGAGGGGGAAGGAGTTTGGGTTGATTTTACTTGGGGTATGAGTCAGCACAGTACTGAGTTTACCAAAAATCTAATGTGGTTTACGCTGTCCTGATGGGGACAGAACATTTGGACTGTGGCTTGTGTTAGATGTGCTGTATTTTATGTGAAGCAGACCACACCAGGGGTTTTGTGCTTTGGCCCTGACCTTACTCTAAGAGAAAAAACATAGGCAACCCGAGGTTCAGTAGGAAAGGGGTGACCATTATGGTGAAGGCACAAGAATAAAGGCATGGGGGTGTTTTGCCTTGAAAACGGGAGGCTTACGGGAAAGATGGGCGATGGAAACAGTCTTTATGAATAAGCTATCTTGGGAAAGAAGTAATCTCTGGACTACATGGTGGCTGGACCCAGATCAATCATGGGAACAACAGGTGTCCCATAAGATCCACAGCTGATCTGGACTGGCTGATCTCAAAGGTTCCTGCTCAGTCTTCACGTTCCAGGAAGTAATCATTTTGAGATGTGACTTTCTAAGAGGCAGACTGGGGTAGTGGGGAGATATGTGAACCCTGCAGCCAGAATCTCAAGGTTCAAATCCTAGTGTATTAGTTTTCTATTGCTGTGCAACAAAGCAACACAATACCACCTGTTGTTTAGTAGCTTAAAGCAACAGGTAGCCTCGCTCACAGTTTCCATAGGACAGAAGTACGGACAGGGCTTAAGTGGACCCTCTACTCAGAGTCTCGCAAGCTGAAATCAAGATGTCAGCTGGAGTGTGTTTCTTTCTTGAGTTCAGAGTCCTCCTCCAAACTGGCAAAATCCATTTCCCCGAGGCTGAGGTCTGAACTCCTCATTTCCTTGTTAGCTATTGGCCAGGGACCACTCTCAGCTCCTAAGGCCATTCTGATTGATTCTTGCCCGTGATTCCCTCCACAGGCTTTCAAAACATGGCTCTTGTTTTCAAGATCAGCAGAAGAATGGTTTGCTTTGATTCTCTCTCTCCAGGCAAGGCCTGGACCCTCTTATAACAGGCCCCTCTGATTAGGTCAGGCCTGCCCTGGGAGTCTTGATTAATTCAAAGTCAAGTAATGAGGGACCACACTTACATCTTCAGAATCACTTTCTCTTTACCATATAATGGAACCTTATCAAGAAAGTGAAAATCTGTCATCTTTACCAGTCCTGTCCACACTGAGGGGAGGACTTGGGCGGGGGGCCTGAGAATTCTGTCAATCACATATAACTTTCCCACTCATAGATTCAGATCTCAGGTGAGCTGCTCAGCCTCTCTGTAACCCATCAAGTGGGGGTAATGGATTCCTCAAGAGGTTGTTAGGAGGCTTAAATGAATTAAACCGCAAAGCACTCAGAACATAACCTGGCCAAGAACACGTGGGATACTTAGAAATGACTGAATCCAGGAGAAGTCAGACGTCCTATGGTCAGTGTGCTCACAGGCAGGGCCTGTTTCCTGGAGAAGTGGCTTCCGTGTTCTGTCTTACCAGCCAGCTTTCTCTTCGCTCTCACTCTCAACATTTGGCTATAATCTCTGCCCCTTTGGGTGTCTCCACCTACTTGCTGTTCTCCTTCCTTTCCTCCGTGCTTTATTCCCTCCTCAGTCTTTTTCTTCTCTCTCCGATGCTTCTCTCATTATTCTCATTTTTTTTTACGCTGGCAAGCCTTGCTATTATTAGCCCAGCAAATAAGATGATCTTTCCTTCAGATCTGCTAACACTCTATCATGTGATCTATACGACACTGTTTCTTTCTGTTAGCATTCACCACTCATAAGCCCTAAAGACTGGGGGGGCAGGGGTGGGGTGTGGTTTTTTTTTTCTTTTTTTTGGTTTGATATTGTTTCAGATTCCTGAAGTTATTAAATTTTGACTTATTTTCCCTTTAGGTTAAAAATTCTCCTTTCCCCAGCAGATAAATCAGAAAATAATGTTTCACCTTTCAAAACAATTCAGCATCAGAATTTCCTTTTCATAGAAAAATCCCCCAGTACAGTTAAAACATCATTCATTGGATAACAATTCATTTTCAAAAACAATTTGCAGGAACCCTTCTATCGTGCAAAGTGGATCGCTCCTGGTTTGCAATCCAGTTTGCCAATGAAAGCTATAATGAGAGGCTAGCGCAGGGAAAAGGCAAAGCAATTGCAGCCTGCCAAAGTCCACGTAAACAGCCCACGTGGCCATGGCTGTGGGCAGTGCTTCAATATACAATACACTTCAGCCCTGTGCCCCACACGTAGTAGGTACTCAGGAGGCCTTTTTCTGGGATGGATTGAGATGTCTCAATAAGCGACAACCTTGAATCCATTTCATTAGTGTTCTTGCTTCTACCTAAGTCCTAACTCCAACATGAAAGAGTTCTAAAAACAAACAGAAGAACCAGTAGTAATGAGTATTGTTCGACGCAGACGGCTTGTACGGACAAATGAGCAGACATGCACTATCAGTTACATCTTCAGTGCTCGGCAAAAACCAGGTGAGGTCATAGCTCCCGCTCTGACCGGTTCTAGCATGCCGCTGAGAGTCAACACGGCTGTCTCCACGCTGCTTATGTAGGAGGCCAGGAGGGAGTCCAGAGTGTCCCCACCACTCAGGCCACCCCCAGCACCCAGGCAGCAGAAAACTGTCTGGTGGCGCCTCCCTGATAGTCGGCATACTCGGGCAGAACACAGTACGTGTGCCAGGAGCTGATGTCAGGAAGTGGCACTGGCCCCATGGCCATCTGCATAACTCGGAGGAGATTAGGACACAGAGGCACACACTCCCCGTAAAAACATCCCACTGATAAATATCTCTTAGAGGCTATGGGTAGATAGGGCTCTGACGGATCGATCCTTAGGCGTCACTATTACTGTTTTCCACGCAAACGCCTGTTTCCAAGTTTACTGCTGAATGTCTGTCTTCTTTGCTAAGCTGTAAGGAATAAGGCACAGGAACTAGGTCTATACCCACTGCCCAGCAGAGAGTCTTATGCTCAGAATATTTGTTCAGTTAATTAACGAAGGAACAAATGAATGGAGTCTTATATCCTAAATGTAGGAGTAATGGCAAGGTTCCCAGGGTATTCAAAACACACTGTAGCTCATCGGGTAGTACATCTTATTTCAGTTGCAAGTGTAAATAGCTCCCTGCGTGTTAATCAGGGCTGCCTCGTTCTAACTGATCCGCCCAGAAAGTCTGTCTGCTCTGGGTCCTTAAATCCTGTTGCTGCCTAGCTGTCTGCTTTAGATCTGTTCTCTTCCCTTCCCTTCCCTCTCTCACTCTCCTGGGGTTAACTCATTCACTTCCATGGATGGAGTTACCATCTGTGTATCATTTTCACCTCCAACCCTCCCTCTTGAATTCCAGGCCACGTTACCCACAGGCAATGGGAAACCCCCAATGTATATTCCTCAAACTCACAGGCCCCAAACCCAGCTCATTACCTTCCCCATCCCTCTAAAGCACTACTTCTTCTATATTATTAATCTCACACACACACAAAAAATGGTCCTCATTCACCTTCATTACCCCATCAATTCTGTCTCCTAAGAGGAATCCTACTTCCTGATCTTTTCCTTCCTAGCCTTCACGTTCTTCGCCATGGACCTCTTTATTTTCACAACACAGCCTCCGAAGAGGGCCTCTGCTTCCTTGTATGTTCCAAACTCTGATTTGGGATCCCCACTACTACCAGAAGATTCTTCTAAAATAGAAACCGGATTGCCTTATTTCTCCATTTAAAAGCCTTTTTCTAAAACATGTTTCCCCAGAGAGTGAGGGGATTGTTTTCTACCAAAATGAAATAACCTCAGAGAAAAGTCCTTCAAATATGGACATAGGAGGTCACCTGGGGAAATGGGTGGCTCACCTTGGACCCCCCCGAGAAAATCCCTACAAAGGCAATACACCCAGGCACCCGGGCGACTGGCTCAGTTGGTTAAGCATCTGACTTCGGCTCAGGTCATGATCTCACAGCTCATAAGTTGGAGCCCTGCGCTGGGCTCTGTGCTAACAGCTCAGAGCCTGGAGCCTCCTTCCGATTCTGTGTGTGTGTGTGTGTGTGTGTGTGTGTGTGTGTGTGTCTCTCTCTGCCCTTCTCCCACTCGTGATCTCTCTCTCAAAAATAAATAAAACATAAAAAAAATTTTAAAAACAAAGGCAACATATCCATGTATCTGGTGCCTCACTCAGAAACACTCAGACAGCCCAGAATCATCGATGAGATACGATGAGACCTTACAACGTAAGAGACCAAGAAAAATATGGAAGACACACAAAAATAATGTATGAAATGAAGAATTTCTAGAATGATTTCCTTAATTCACTCAAACATTTTGAGGACGTTTATCACAGTTACACTTCATGCTGGGCTTTATACTGTCAGCTAAATTACATAAACTTAAATTAGTGGAAAACAAGTGAAGTAGGTCACACATACACACACATAGTCTTTTTGGCTCATGTCACCCAGTAAAGCTTGAACTCCCAGGCTGGCTCACACATCCCTTTGCCACTTTCCAGATTCAACTCCTAGTCCCTTCTCAGAACCACAGTCCAGTCCCATAGCCACACCCCATTCCTGCCTGGGACGTGCGGGTCCCTCTGCCCAGGATGGCTTTCCTCCTGTTTTCCAGGAGAGGAACCTCATGTAGCCAACTCGCCTGCTGCCCCCCAGGGAGAAGCTTTCCCCGACAGCGCAGACTTGCACCCTAAGCTCTCTCCCCCACAGAGCTGGGAACGTGCTTCTGGGACAGCACTTCCGGTACAGTTTGTAGCTTTTCTTTTAGAGGAGGGTCGCGCGCTCTCTCTCTCCCTCTCTCATGAGCCCGGAAGCCTTATCCTGTAGCCCTGACACGGAACAAATTAGGGTCTCAAGGTTGGTTGAACAAACGCATTCTGATGTCTAAGCAATGAACTTCTAGCCATTGTGAACAAAGACTGTTAATATCTTAGGTGCCACCTATATTAATTGTTCTCTTTCAGTCTGGCATTTTTGTGGTGTCTCTACACCCCATTACCAAGGACGGTTGACATATGAGGGGAGATAAGGAAAGCAGGTTTTGGCTTTTATATTTTTCTGAGGTTGGGGCATAATTTCAATCACCACAAGCAATTCAGCAGCTTCCCCCGTTGCCCTTTTGACTTTGTAAATAATTACAACCCACTATTTCAGGAATACTACATTAATATTCCGTAAAAAACATTAATTGATATATCAAGTTCTTCAGGTGAAATGATGCTATTACTCAAGCTGCAGGCGCGAGGCCTACATGGACGGTCAATTGGAAGGGGAAAGTAGGGGGCTCTCGATGAGGGGAGGCGGGGGCCAGACCTTGCTGGGGGGCCAGCTCTGGATGGGGGAGACCCAGGCCCGTGGGGGGACACCCAGCAAGGGGAGGCACACTCGTACGGGGACCGTCCTCCTATCTAACAGGTGGCAGCCTCACGGATCCCACTAATCTTCCTAACGGCAGAGGACCTGGCCCCCAGCCAAGATCAAGGGGGGCAGTTTTGACTCCTCATGGGGAAGGGATAGCAAGCCAGAAAGGACCCCCGCCAGACAAGTGAGGGTTCGTGGTGGAATTTCAGACCCCAGGGTGGGGGGTGATGCGGCGGGAGTTAAGAGGCCACGAAAAAGAGGCCATTGGAGAAGCTCTCGGTCCTAGGGAGCAGGCCAGCACCCCCGGGCTTGCAGGAAGGCAGAGGGCTGGAGGGACTGGGGGTGCCCAGGGGGCTCTCACAGGACACCACAGACACCAGATCCTCGGAAGCAGGATGAGTTCTAATCTCACTGGCGATGGGTAGAATCCACTAACGAACTGCCTGATTTGATCAGTCGTTGGCAAACTAGGGCCCGCAGGCTCGTTTCGGCCAGCCACCTGTTTCTGTAAATAAAGTTTTACTGGAATGCGGCCATGCTCATCGCCGCTGCTGCTTTACAAAGGCAGAGATGAGTAGCTGTGACAGAGACCATATGGCCCTGCAAGGACTAAAATATGTATTATCTGGCCCTCTGCTGAAAAATTTTGCCAACCCTTGGTCAAGAAACAGCCCAGGCTGCCTCCCAGACCAACTGAAATCAGCATCCCCGGCAGCGAGGTTGAGGCAGGAGTATTTTTTAAGCTTCCTAGGTTCTTTCAATAACCATGGCCGCACACCCCTAGTCCAGCCCGATGCAGCAACTCTGAGAAGCATCTGAACAAGTCCTAGGAGACAGCGCCCTCTCAGCTAAGTCACAGGGAAGGGTGGTTCAGTGCTGGAACTTTGAGGGGAAAGAAAGACCTCGTCTTCATCCTCACGCTGCTACTCACCCGCTATCTGACCTACGTAACTCTGCCTCCAACACCTCGGTTTCTCCATCTATAAAATGGGCACGGCAATGACACCTACCCCCTAGGTAGGTCCATGCAGAGTCCTCGGCAGCGCGGCATACGACTGCACTTGATTAAAGGAAGCCCGAGTGGGGGACGGGCAAGAGTTGCGAACTCCATCCTGGCTTACGGCAGGTCAGAGCTGCCACACGTGGTGCCCAAGGAGACACACACGTCAGAAGCCGAGCGGCATCTTGATGTTCCTGGGAAGAGCCACTGTGCCTCCAAACTGCCAGCCTGTGCGGACAGGTGTGCGGGCCAGCGGGGCTTGAGAGATGCCCCGTGGCCAAATTCCATGCACACCTGCCCGTTTTCGGGGGCTCCCCAGTTTTGGTCCCGGCTTGTGGTCTGGACAAAAGCAGTTCGCCTCCTTGCAAGGCTCTGATAAGCTCCCGGTGAATGCTTGGTAGGGGCCAAACCCCAAATCCTGTGCTCGGATCACACACTGGGGCTGTGGCACATTAGTGGGTGCCTGATACCTGTCCTGCAAACGTCCGCTTTCTACCCACCTTTGTATGTCTCCGTGCCGGTCTGGATTTGATATCGGTTTGCCTCAGTTTTTCAAACTCACACCCAGGTAACACAAGGTGGGCTATGCTCTGCTACACACAGAGGACTTCTCCTTGGGGCAGACATTCTGGGCCCCAAAGATGCTCCAACAGTATCTGTGCCTCGACCATTTGATTAACAAGTAAAGGGCAGGCGTGCTACAAAATTCTCAGGGATCCTTGCTCAGCTAATAACCTGCATTGGGCGGATAGGCTGGTCCGTTCATTTTCCAACATGCCTTGTTCAGTTAGTAGCCTCTCCCATCTGATGTAAAGATGGGTGGCCCCGCAAACGCATAACCAGAGTTCTGAGGAACCTGGCAGGATTTGGTGGCCCATCAAATCAGGAAATGGTAAACCATGATCTTTATGCCTGAGCCAGGGGCATGACTCCGTTTGCTATAGGACACCTCTTCCTGCCTGTTGGTTTAAGGCTTGAGCTATAACAGGATCAAGCTGAGGTCCAGGAAAGCCTGGCCAATACTATGCTGAACCTAATACGTGGTAAGAAGGGAGGCTTAGAACCATACCTTTCCCCTACTCATGGGTCCCTGTACCTAAAATTGATATCACATACGATGATCTAAAAGGGCTGGGGGTCAAGCCATGGTTAAGGAACAGTCCCTCAACACTAATGGAAAATCCAGGAACCACCCCTTGGGAAGTTCTTATTATCTGGGTAACAATGATGCTAATGGCTTTCATTTATTGGGGGCTTACCAAGTGCTAAGGGATTTGCTTACATGAGATTTCTTATTTAATCTTCACAGCCATTCTATGAAGGCTTGGAAAATGAAGTACTTGCCCAGTCACATGGCTTTTATTTATTTTTTAAATGTTGATTTATTTTGCGAGACAGTGGGAGCAGGGTAGGGGCAGAGAGAGAGAGAGAGAGAGAGAGAGAGAATTCCAAGCAGGCTCCACAGCTGCCAGCACAGAGCCTGATGCGGTGCTCAAACCCATGAACCGTGAGATCATGACCTGAGCTGAAACCAAGAGCTGGATGCTTAGCTGACTGAGCCGTCCAGGGGCCCCAGCCACACAGCTCCTAAATGGCAGAATTGAGATTTAAGTTCAGGTCTCCCTAACTCTAAAGCTCCCACTCTACATTACTCTTAGAGCCTCCCAGCTATGCCTCTGCTGTGGCATAATCTCGTTCCACCAAATAGTGTTGGATTGAGGCAGGGAAATGAGATCAGTGCCCCACAGGAGAGCCTGCAGTCAACTTGAGAAAACCTGCATCTCTACCCACAAAGGTGCTGTCTCATACCTGAGGCTCAGCCCTGGATTAGACTCTGCGTGCCTTTTTTTACAGGATCTCAGGGCCCCCTCAGAGCTCTTAGGGCCTTGCATCTGGTCTCCTCCATTTCGAGGATCTATTCTTGGCTCAATTCCTGGGTTGTGCCTGGGCCACAATTTACTCCTCTAAGACAGCTTCTCTTTGTGAATAGCGATGATAGATCCACCATCGAATCGTTGACCTTGGTCTAAAGAGAACGAAGGATCTAATTCTTTCACATGCAGAGCACAACATTGTGGCCCACTGAGACCAAACAAGGATGTCATCCCTGTTCATCTCCTTCGGGACCTGCAGCTCTAATACTATAGTGGTGAAAGGGAGCTCTCCTGACTGGGAGCCAGCGTGCCTGGGTTCCATCCTGGCCTGGCTACGTACTTCCTGAGGGGCCCCGCGTAAACCATCAACTTCACTTATGTGCAAACTGGGAACAGTACCAGCATCTCCTTCAAGAAGCTGTGGTGAGAGGTAAGGCAATCCATGACATGTAAAGTACTTAGCTCAGTGCTGACAGAGGATAAACACTCCACAGATATTAACTGCTATTACTGGCTGGGATTGTATTGCTGTTTTCTCCTCTGGTTGCTATTATATATTCACTTAATCAAAATTAACTGCCCTATTTTCAAAACAGTGCGGAAAACCATGTGTTGCTGCTCAAGGACTGGAATCTTACACGTGGAAAAACACCCAGGTACAAAAACTGACTTGTTCCGTCAACTTGCCCCCAAAATACAGTCTATTATTTTTAATGGCACATGACATTTTTTCCAAGACGTGGCCACATATTCTCGAACTTATCCCCACACCAACTTGGAAAATCTACTTTGCAGATGAGACAGCTGAGGTTCCAGGGGTGCCTGAGGGGCTCAGTCAACTTAAGTGTCTGACTTTGGCTCAGGTCATGATCTCGTGGTTCATGAGTTCGAGCCCTGAGTCGGGCTCCGTGCTGACAGCTCAGAGCCTGGAGCCTGCATGGGATTGTGTCTCCTTCCCTCTCTGCCCCCTCCCCTGCTCACACTCTGTCTCTCTCTCAAAAATAAACAAACATTAAGAAAATGAAAGAAAACTGAAGTTCAGAGATGTCAAGTAATAAAAAGAGCAATGATAATAACAACAACAAATGGTAACTAACATTTATTTTGTGCTTCCTCTTTGGAGAAACTTCTATACACACTATCTTTCAATTTTCAAAACAACTCTATAACATAGATGCTATTGTACATCTCCTCCACAGAGAGGATAACCCAACACTTAAAGAGCAGGGCTCCCAGAGAAAATGGGAAATTCCACTTCCCTAGCGTGGTGCCTGAGTCCCACACTAGGTCTGGCAGATGGCAAAGAGAGACAATCTCCCTGGGCCTTTACAGTGGTGACACTGTCCCTACCCTGCCCCTCCCCCCCCCACCTATACACACACACACACACACACACACACACACACACACACACACACACACACCCTTTTCTCCNGTGCAAAAATTCTGTGACTGATAGCAAAACCATCCTTTCACCAGTTCTGGAGAGGCCTGAGCCTTGATGTGTGTAGAGTAGCCCTTCTTCTCTACAGGGGCGTGTTCCAAGATTCTCCCCACCCCGGTGCCCAGAACCACAAAGGGTACTGAACGATTCAGTGTGCTCTTTCCCATGCACATACGCCTATGATGGTGTTTGATTTATGACAACAGCAGCTAATGATAAAATGGAACAATTACAACAATGTACGGAAATAAAAACGATGGGAATGTGGTCTCTCTTGCAAATGATCGTGTTGTGCGGTACTCATTCTTCTTCTTGTGATGGTGTGAGATGCTAAAATGCCCACATGAGGAGAGGAAGTCAGGGGAATGCCGGAGGCATTGTGACATACAGTTAGGCTACTACTGAGCTTCTGATGAGACATCAGTAGAAAGAGCATCTGCTTCCGGCCCGTGGTTGACCACAGGTAACGGAAACCTCAGAAAGCAAAGCCACACAGGGGCGGAGGGTAGGCTACTGTTTTCTCAAGGGATAGAGAATGACGCTGAATCTTTCCCCAGCCACACTGAAAATGACGTTCCTGCTTTAGAACAACACAAAAAAGTGATTTGTTTTGTCTTTTAACAGCCCTTCTTTGATCTGCACGTCGGCTGTGGACTGTCCGTAGCCACCAACCTTCCCCAGCGGGCAGAGTCTGGGGCCGAGCGAAGCTAGATCCCAATCCCTATACATCATCACTTTCCATTCATGCTCACCCTGCTAGTGTCACAGCTCTGTCACTACCTTGATTCGTGTAGGAAAAAGGGAGTTAAGATGAAGCGAGAGGAATCTGTGCTGCCCGGGAAATACCAGATGAGTGGGTAAACTGCCCAGTTATTGGTCACTTGGAAAGCAGATTTAAGCTGCCCTGGGGTCCTGGAAACACACACAGCTTGGAGAGGCCGTGGAGCAGCTGTTGCTCTCTTCTAAAGCTTTTCAGGATTGTAGAGAGGAAAAACATATGTGCTGTCCAAGCTACGTGGAGCTCAGACAGTTTGAGATTCACATTTTGAAAAGCACAGAGAGGAGACTGTCCCGTGGTCTGGATTATCCTGTTTGCCAGTCAGTGAGCAAGAACTCGTCCCCACCGCCCAACAGGACATTCAACGTCTATCTTATCCTGGCTCGTCTCTGTGATGCTTTGTGGAATGTTCACATGCATTGTTGAAAGGGCAAAAGATTTAAAAGGAATTATCCACTTGGCTCCGCATTACCCACTTTCCGCTAAAGCAGAAATGTCATTATTAAAGATGGCCACACGTTGGGTACAGAGAGAGGCAAGTTTCTGAGAATTTACACCTAGGTAGGCAGTCTGGGCAGCCCTGGGAGACCTTAAGACCCGCCCAGGGGCCTGAGGGGTCAAAACTATTTTCCTAAAAACACTATGACACGATGTGACAGGCTCCATCTCATTCTTTCTCAAGCACACATTAGAGCTTCCCAGAATATACACGACACAAGATATGGCAACAGATCGAATGCATAAACAGAGAAGAGAATCCAACCGTCCCTCATTAAGCCAGATGCTAAAGAGATTTGCAGCAAAGTAAAACAAGGACATTCTTCTCACTGATTCTTTTCTGAAAGCACAATTTTTTAATGAAAATAATTTATGTTAACATACGACTGGTACAGTGTTTGAAATAAACTGGTAATTTATGTTTTCAATTTCACAGTGTTAGTTTCTAATAGGATAACTATTGACCGACGTAACGCACACAAAGTATTGGGGGCCCTCCATCATTTTGGAAGGAACAAGGTCCTGAACGTGAGAACCACCAACTTAGAAGAACCTGATGATTTTTCTCTTGGCAGAGGCACGACTTCTTTCTCCAGCTCGACAGCCAACTACCCATCTGCCTAAGGCTCGCCACCTTCCTGGTTTGGGTACAGAGTCTCTCCTTGATCACCTCATTACCTGCCTTACCCCAAGTCCTTACTGTTGAACTGCTTTTGTTCTACCCATGACACGGGTCCAGGAGGCTCACAGTTGTTCATTCGCCCTGGCAAGACAGAGAGTAGCTCTCCTCTCTGAGAGCCTCTCTGCTCTCCATCAGGCAGTGCCCAGATACATGTGAGGATTGCCAATTTTGCCTGGGCCATCAATCAACAAATGCGATGACGGGGGCCGGAGAGACAGTGATGAGTCATAAGGATGGTGACAGAGGCACATCTATGGGTCGCCAATGGGAGGATGGTGCTCGTGGACCCAGGGGAATCAGAGATGACCCTGAGCTTGGACCACAGAGGAAGCCCCATGTCTGTGATGGGGGACACAAGATGCCGGCCCATCACTGAGTGGGCAGGCAGAGCCACGCACATCAAGTGTCCCCTTCCACGCGTCAGAGCCAAGCTGCAGGCAGAGCCACTTTCTTTGGAAGTACCAGGGACCTCAGAACTCCCCTTATAAACAAAGCTGGAGCACTCTCTCGATCTCTCTTCTGCAAATCACAGTAAAATGTTTGCCTCAACCTAATCCAACTGTAAACAATCACTGAGCTCCTCCTAGACACCTGGGTAAGTGCTGGCAGAAGGAAGTGCAAAGATTAAGAAGAAACGCTCTCTCCCTGCACTCCAGGAGCAGGAAGGAATCGTTAGTGGAGCTGCTTATTAGCAGCCAAATGGTCAGACTTGAGTTTTAGCTCCTGTCTCTTACCCGGCTGGTTTTCTAGAGGGAATGACAGCAGGCAAGTGTGAGAAGATGAAGCCACCAAAGAAAGTGAAGAAACTGAAGCCCTAAGTCATGCACGAGACTGGATAATCAATGTCTAAACTACAAGAAATGACCCTGCAAATGTAGTCATTCTTTGTTTCTCCTTGACAAATATTCTTTCTTAACCTCCCATTCAATTGTTGGCCTGGTCCGAAAGATCTGGATTTACTACCAAACTAGACACTCCCAATGTTTGACCTGATTATGCTCAAGTTCCCAGGCAGGATTCCCCTAAGTGGCTCTTCAGAGGCACTCAGCCAGTGGGACACCCAGCCCAGAGGGCATCTGAGAGATGGAAAGGGACTTGGAACATTTCTGAATGGCAAAACACTTCATCCTTAGAGCAGGCTCCGGAATCAGAAGGTCTCTGTTAAAATGGGCTGCCTAAAGATAACTTGTTTACTTGTCATGGCCAGAAGCACACAACCAGAGGGCTTTTCACCAGATACACATGACCACCAATGCCTTGAACTTGTGTGCTTGCTACTGGAGGCAGGCAGGGACCTGCCACAACCAATTTTAATGCACGTGTATGTAGGGACAAGGAAGACGACACAAGGAGCATTGTTGGTGAAGGTTCTCTGAAGTCATTTTGCCCATCTCCTTCCCTTCTCACTGCCCTGCCACTCCCCTTCTTCTCACCTCCTCCACCCTACCTTGACTGCAATCATTTCCGTTCGGCAAGGTTTTGAGATGCTGGAAATTGTCTCACTGTAGCCATTTTCTAATCTTTTGTGAAGCTTTATCAAGATCATGTGTTTCCAAATCTCCTGTACTCTGAACATCAAAAGCCCATTAACTAATTAATTATATGCTTTGAAGGATGATCTGGGCCTAAAATATTAGAAAATCACTATTCCTTTCACATACACAAAACTGCATCTTTTCCTGTCAGTCTTTGTTTCTTATTCTCCCCTCTCTTTCCAGAGTCCCCCTCTCTCTCCTTGTTACTGTCCTGCTCATCTGTCTGTTCAGTGGGCACATTAGCACTGCATGCTTCCTGGCCTATGGTACAAACAATAGAAATTGACAAAATTCAGCAATTAATAACATTTTAAGCCATCTGAAAAGTGTCCAAATTGGAAATGAAGAATGTAGCCCCTTCATTTCGAAAGTAGCTTAAAGGGAAGTGGGAAGGGCTTTTCTAGAAGACTCTGATGGATTCCGAACCCAGTGCCTACGTGAACCAAAGCAATGAGTGCCAACCAGTAAGGTTACCGTGAGGATTAAATAAAAATAATGCCTGCAAAGCATTTGCCTCAATGGCTGGCACATGAAGAGTGCTCAGCAAATGACAGCTATCATTATTATCAGGAGGTATTTACAACTGAGGCCATAATTCAAAAGAGGAAGAGAATTAGACAAAGACCATTCATCAGAGACTGTTTGCCAGTCCATCCGTGCGTTCTATTTAAATGGGCTTGACAGTGGACAAAGCACTTATATGAACTTTTCTGATCCCTAGAACAAGCCTGTGAAGTAGGTAGAATGGGTGATATTATCCCACTTGATAAACCAGGACTTTTTTTCTTAATGTCTATTCATTTTTGAGAGAGAGAGAGAGTGCACAAGCAGAGGAGGGGTAGAGAGAGACACACACACACAGAATCCCAACCAGGCTCCCAACACCGGGCCCAAACCTATGAACCCTGAGATCATGACCTGAGCCAAAGTCTGACACTTAATTGACTGAGCCACCTAGGCACCTTGGGGCCAGAGAGCCCTTAAGATGGTTTTGGTGTACGGATTAACAGCCATTAAATGGAGCAAGGTGGACCAGAACAGGAGTCACATGGCTCAAGGCCCTGAAAGGGAACTGTGTTCTCCATTTGGCTGAAATCCTCAGTCCTTCTTATTTATGGTCCTGCCTCATCTTAAGAACCAGTCTCTAAAGAATTTAAGATTGAAATGCCAAAGTCAATGCAGTAAAAAGCTAACGCCCGACTATCCAACTGTGGGTTCAACTGAGTAACTCAAGGTGTTTCCTCCCACCTACCAGGTGGGACTTACAGGCACCCTTCCCGGAACAGTGCACCCTGTGTTAGGGATCGGGGACCCTGCCCATAGTTATAGGAGGAAAGTCATGCAAGTGCAGGGACTTGACTCCCAGCAACCCAGCTGCTGTGCTGCCTTCTGTGGCCACAGCCCCAATTTAGCACAGAGGATTACAGGCTGACAGCTGTCAATTATGCAAGCCAGACCGACTCCCCACATCAGTTCACATCTGGAGAAGCCTTTCTTGGGAATCGGTACTGATGCATCCAGGCACTCTCGATGCTATCATTATCTTCAAAGCTACCTAGAGAATATTCCCTTTCAAATGCAAAGATTAAGAGAAGTCGAAAATGCATAGCATAGTTGGTAATTTTCATTAAACACACACACACACACACACTCACTCATTCTATAGCCAATGCTGGTACCCAGGCACTGTTTTTTAAATGGCATGAAATACAAAAGACATAAAAAGCACCATTGAAAATGCTGCCACACTATCAAATAATTTATACTTCCTCCCACGTTATCTAAAATAAATGACACTTTTGAGGCAATCACATACAATATGGGCAATTTGTTTCCCAAACCTTAATTTCCAAGGGTTTAACTAAGCAAATAAAATAAAGATAATCAGAATGACTTCTGTCCCAGGACACACACAGGAGAAATATGCAGGGTGCAGGGAAGAAACAGGTTTCAGCACAATGTATGCAGCCATCTCAATGGAAAAGAACCTTCCACAACACAAATCAATAGATCGGGCTGCCTCTGTTTGCCCCGCCTAACTGGAGACTTTGCTATAAAATCTGATTACTGTTATCAGCAGGAAGCTGATTTGGCTGTCCTGCTTCAAGGAGAGTCATCCAAATTACAGAGCAGCCAAAACACGGGCGGGGTGATCCTGGCACATGTAGACAGAATGCTCTGGAGCCTCTCCTTATCCTAAGGTACGGAGAAGATTCTGCCACCCGACTCAACATAAACTGTTCCTACAGGCGACAAATACCAAACTGTCAGAACGGGGACGCGCTGACCTCCCAAGTCATGAAAAACTAGAGAAAATTCAAAAGGAGACCAGTGCCTGGTTCTGGGCGCTAGGATGCACACCCCACAAGTTTCTCCCTGGAGACAGATAGTTTCCTTTTTGCATCCTTTCATTAAAGGACCTTTGAGAGCTGTGTATTTAGTGCCTAATGTGAGGAAGGGCCTGGATTGTCCCACAGAGATACAGAGAAGTGTATCCCAATGACATGCCTGCCAGAGAGAAATATAGGAGAGGCCAGAAGGCACTTGGTGAGAAATGACAAAGTTCTAAGTGCTCCTGGAGCCGTGGGGGAATTGGTGCTTGTGCCAGGGAGGAAGGCATCAAGGAAAAGGAGGGATGTGACCCATAGTGAGTCCTTCCCTTAAGAGATGAGCAGAACTTCAAGTAGAAAATGACTTTAGCGTCTCATCTTAAACGGAGAGAAGGGCCAATAGAGTCAATTTGCTGTTGTGACAAAGTGATCATGAAGACCCAGGCTGGGTGCGGGGGATGTCACTGTTAGAAAAAGGAACTATTTCCCCCTCTAGTGAGTGCTCAGTGAGAAAGCCGCGCCAATGGCCCAGTTTCCTAGGAAACTCTGCTTGGAGACCTCACACTGTAAGTGTATTGACAGCTTGCTTTGTAGAAGACACACACATCTGGCAGCCATTTGGGCCGTATGTCCCATGGCCAACGGCATGAAGAATTTCTGAATCAAGTACTTTGGAGGTGAATCTTCACTCATGTGGCAGTCAAGTTTTTCCCATTTAAAAGAGACTTTATTCAGTTGACACAAAACTTAAGACTTTTCCTTCTCGTTATACTCACCCACCATGGCAAAGGGGGTCACTGTACTTAGTCTAGTCGGCATCAATATTCTTTATTCCTCAGCTCTTGTTCAATGTCAAGGCTGCAAAGCTCTCCTCCCTGCATGTTAGAGAGAGGCACAGGGCTGCTGCTCTCCTGGACTCGGGCGGACTCCCCTCATCTCAATTTCTCTCGAGAAGACTCCTCCCGGCTCCAGTAAAATCCTCTGGATTCGGGGAGTGACAAGGCAGGTGCGTCTATCCTAATCAGAGAAGCTTTTGTGTAATGCTCTTGTCTAAGTGCTTGGATCCCTATTGCCTACCCACATCTCTTAAGCAGTTTACAAAGCTCAGTTAGTTCATTAACAGCCTGCCTAGCTCCACAGCCAAGATCCTCAAGGAGGCAGAAGTAATACTCAGAACAGACCGAGGTTTCAAGAGGTTTTACGGCAGTGGGTTGGTTTGGTCAGGCTAGTGTAGAAGAGCAAATGAAAGTTGTGCTCTCGCCTTTGGCAGCACATTATAAGTGCGCCTCCCATCTCCCCTTCCCTGGATGGAAACGGGTGATTTTTTAAGCACAGTGTTCCCTCTTACCTGTGTTCCAGTCACTTCATGGCTTCTTTTATCTTTGCTCCCTTCTGTTGTGATGGGAACTCAGGTTCTGAGACACATGTTTGTAAGAACAATATTGCCCTGCAAATCCTTGCATGATATCTTGACGAACAGCCCATCCTTGATAAACTTCCTCTGAAACCATCAGTGGGTGAAAAGAGGAACAACCGACTTCAGTCAGAAGCCCTAAGACTCAAAACCTCATTGAGTGGGACGAACACTAACATGTGCTATGATGGAAGGCTGAATGGAAATCGAGGGCTCAGAGAGTGCAGCTTCCCGAGGGAGGAGGGTAAGGAAGCCTGAGGCGGGGGGGGGTACATAAGAGCGCCCGGAGGAAGCAAGTCAGGAGGCAACTCGGAGCCTTCAGAAAACTTGAAGCTCAGTAAATGGGTGAATGTTCTGTGGAGTCCTGAGAAGGTGAAGGAATAAGGGCTACATCACGGACTATGCAGGCAAAATAGGCATGGTGCCTCAGGAGAAGGGCGGGGGTGCCAAGCGCTGGGGTTGAGGGGGAGGGTCTGAGGTTTGCAAGGGAGAGTCTGTTTCATGGTATGCCTGTGACTTCAGCAATATACAGTTAACACTCAGGAAATGTTTGCTGAATCAGAAAGCCCCAAAACTCAGAGTAAGGAGGAAAGAAGAGCTCTGGGCTCTGTCCTAAGAGCTTTACGTGTACTAGCTCATTTAATTCTAGGACGTTGGTACCAATATGGCAGGTGAGGAAACTGAGGCATAGTGCTGACGATCATGCCAATATTGGATAGTGGAATCTGGATTAAAAGCCAGGCATTCTGGCGCAGATTCTGTGAATTCAACCGCAGCAGCACACAAATCACAGGGAATATAGTCTTCTGGGTAATTTCTTGATCACTTTTTGAAAATATACCCACCCCAACTCCCCAATTGAAAATAAATGTAGTAATTATGCTGGTGCTTAAATTGTAGCTTACCAAACATATGAGTTTTAATATATATATTTTTTTCTCTAGGAAATACACATGGGGAAAGAAGAAAATATATGGTCTGGTTACCATGAACTGAATTAGGCAGAGATAGGGGTGTTGTTCTATGTCTTGTTGCCTGTTTGTGGGATTCTCTCTAACAGGTACTTTCCACACTCATGATTTCACTCTGACTGAGAGAAATAGATTTGCTATCATTTCTCAGTTGAATTTTTGCTGAGAAACAACACATTTTTTTTAAAAGGCCAATGACTTATTCCATCTAGATCTAGTTGCTTTTTTTCTGTGAGGTCAACTGTCTTGTCCATTTTCAGTTTTTTAAAATTATTTTTAAAATATACATACCATCAGTTGTACCATTTTAACCATTTTAAGTGCACAGTTCAGCAGCATTAAGCACGTTCACGCTCTTGTGCCACCATTACCACCATTTCCCAAACTCTCTTCGTTTTTCAAAACTAAGAACTGTACCCATTAAAATCTACCTTCCTTTTAGTAAGGAAGGTTCCCTTTGAGAGACAAAACTAAAAGAAACAATCAGCCAAAGAAGAAAGCGGTTAGCTTGCTGAATGAAGTCAACCCAAAGAAAACAATTATATTCAATCTATTCTCTACAGTACAGATTTAAAAACAAAACGGAAGCAAGATCTTTGTCACCTACATTGACAGCTTAATCCTCATATAATTCACTTCTCTTTAAGGTGGTGGAACTTACTTTAGCCTAGTGAAGAGAAAACAGTTTCAAGTGTTAACCATGAGGGTTATCTTTGTGACCGACACTTAGCATTCTCTTCGAAATGCATTACTCCCGCCGGACCCCGTGCCCAAGATTCTGATTCAATTGATTACCAGTATTTCTGTAAGTTTCCCTGAAGAGCTTCATGCGTAACCAACGAGGAATCCTAAAGTTTAAAGGAGTGATGTGGGCTGCATATCAATTTGAAACCATGGAGTAAATACGCATAAATCAGCCTTCTGGTTTCTCTTTATTCAGAGACCACTCTGAGAATGTGATGAAGCTTTGGATCATATCCTAGAAATACATGTCTACTCACACATGCTCACAAAATTCATAGCTCTTTGCGGGGGCGGGGGGGGGGTGAGCTTGGCCCACTAGAAGCCCACCTTTACCTGCTGAGTGAGGAATTAGCAGGGATGGCAGCCCAGGAGGAAACCCTGGAGGACACCAACAAATAATGAGCCAGCTGAGAAATGGGGCCAACCCAGGAGACCGGACCGTGCAGCCGGAGAGGTGGGAGGGCGCCAACTGAAGCCAAGAAATAGGAGAGTTTTTAAGAGGAAAACTGTAGTGCGGCGTCAGATGCCACGAATTGGCCAAACAATGGCGCTGGAGATGGTCAAGAGGAGACAGCAGGACTTATCAGACCATCAAGCATGCTCTGTTGGATGACAAGCTGGGGGGCCAGATACCATAGACGTACAGAGATGGGTAGGACAGAAAGACCAATGGAAGCAGAGATTCAGATGAAACTACAAAGAGGGACATATGTCAGAGGAGTCTCAGGACAGTGCTGGGGGCAGGGCCAGAATGCTGCGGGCGGAAATGAGGAGACGCGGTTTAGATGCGGTAAGTGCTGGCGTGAACAGCTACCGGCCCTCCCTCTTCAGGTCCCATCTGCCTCCTTCCCACGTATACCTGTCTGCCTCGGTTCCCCGGTTTTGCCGGAGGCACGCTCCACTCCCTGGCCTCCAGACTCCAAAATATCTAGGCATCTCTTTCCCTAACCCCACATCGTCATCCAGTTGCCTAGTTCTCGTTAATTCGACATCTGGGTTTTGTCAATACTTTCCCCCGTGTCCACATCCCACCCTTTCTCCCCTGCCCAAGCTTCATCCACCCGCGACTCTGCTTTAACTCCACACCACTCCCGCTGTGTTTGCTATGTTCTCTTATTGTTAGATGTGGGCCATTCGAAGTTCTTCAGGTCAGATTCTATTTTCCAAAAATGGGCTATAACTATACTTCCCATCCCGCATGATCTCCTACAATGTGTTATTGACACTCCCCCTCCCCTGAATCTGGATGGAGTGTGAGCTGGGAAGGGCAGAGAGAGAGGGAGACACAGATTCCGAAGCAGGCTCCAGGCTCTGCGCTGTCAGCACAGAGCCCTATGCAGGGCTCAAAGTCGCAAACCGTGAGATGAGGCTCAAGGTTAGAAGCCCAACCGACTGAGCCATCCAGGCGCCCCTAAATTTGTTTCCTGTTAAAATCATTCCATTAGATGACCTCTATGAGCATTTATTTTAGCACATATTTAAGCTAATGTGGCCTGCCCTACTGATGTCTGTGGCTCAAAGTAAGTAAACAAACTTTAAATCTAGTTAAAACAAGACTTTGCAGGGGCACCTGGATGGCTCAGTCGGTTAAGCATCCGACTTCGGCTTAGGTCATGATCCCGTGGTTCATGGGTTCGAGCTCCGCATCAGGTTCTGTGCTCACAGCTCAGAGCCTGGAGCCTGTTTCAGATTCTGTGTGCGTGTCTCTCTCTCTACTCATCCTGTCTCTCTCTGTCTCAAAAATAAACTATAAAAAACTTAAAAAAAAAAAAAACAAAAAACAAGACTTTGCAGGGACTCAAATTTAAAACAGAGTCCTATGTTCTGAGGAATCATGTTTTCAGAAAATAAAAACCACCATAAATTTGGGTAGGTACTCTGGAAAATGTGTATGAAGTGGAGGAATGATTCTTGTAGTCTTTTTTTTTTTTTTAAGTTTATTTATTTTAAGACAGAGAGAGAGTGTGAGTAGGGGAGGGACAGAAGGAGAGGGGAGAGAGAATCTCAAGCAGGCTCTGCACTGTCAGTGCTGAGTCTGATGCAGGGCGTAAACTCCCAAATGGTGAGATCATGGTCTGAGCTGAAATCAAGAGTTGGCGGCTTAACCGATTGAGCCACCCAGGCATGCCTCTTGTGGTCCATTAGAAAGAAGGAGCTCAGGCTGGTAAGGAGGATCTCCAGGTTATAAGAGGGAAAATCTGAAGATAGAGCCTGGCTGAGAGGAAATCACAGTACTCCAGGGGAGAGATAATGATGATGCTTGTAGCTGCTCTCAGTAGGTTTAGAAGTGATGTCAAAGGTACTAGCAAAGGTAGAAGTGATACAGCTTGGCCAAGTTAGAGAGGCAGTGTATACAGTATAGACATCAGCTCTACAGTGTGAGGGACCTGAATTCCAACCTAAGCCTGTCATTAAGTAGGCTGTGTGACCTTGAGCAAGTTACTAAACCTCTCTGTGCTTCGGTTTCCTTCACAAGAGAGTTGTTGGAAGAATAAGATCACAAGATCGCATATAAGAAAAGTAAAAAACCAGCTAATTGGAGCATTCCTAAAGACACTTTCTCAAGAACATCTATTATTATGATTGATAACTGATTGGATGTGGGGGTTGGGAGTGAGGAATCATTATTTCCTACAGAATAATAATAATAATGATTTCCTCTTAGAACAGGTCATTCCAGACGTCTGCCTTTAAAAAAAAAAGTCACGTCCTAACCTCTTTTCCCCATAAGTGTCAAAAGATACACTTGAAGAAACTAGAATATAATTGCAAAGTGGTTAATTAATTGGGGATTATTTCTAAATGACATTCTTAAAAAGCTGTAAATTACATTTGTTGAGCGGTTTGAAGGATCTGTTTCCTCCCTGCCTCTGCGATTGGGAGAAACCACCGCATACATCAGTCATCAAATAAAACATCTGGTGTCCAAAATTACCAGGCTGGAAAATCACACCGCTGAATAAAATGTTCATCTGAAAACCAAACTCTAAACCCTCGAAGGCCAAGGGCAAAAAGAGGGGAGCACTCAGATATGAAGCCAGCAAATGGATAAGCTTCTTAAAAGGAAACCTGGTCGCCAGAGAAGGATGGGAGTCTGGGAGCCGATCCCACCCAGGGCCCATGCCTTCTCCAGGCTTCCCCTCCTCAACCCAAAGTGCCCTCCCTCGTGGCAGAGTTTTCTCAAGTATAGCTCTGCTATCCCTCCCTGGATGGTTACTCAGCCCCAAAAAGGCAAGCATGAAAATTCTGCCCGGGATGGAAAGCAACAGTAATCATACTGTACTCTTTATAAAAGAAAATTCCATAAAATAAAGTACTTAAAGGTACTCAGAATATAGCACACGATACTCGCTCTTCTGCACGTTGTTCTTTAAATTTTTTTTAATGTTTTACTTATTTCTGAGAGAAAGAGAGAGAGACCGCGTGAGCAGGGAGGGTCAAAGAGAGAGGGAGACACAGAATCTGAAACAGGCTCCAGGCTCTGAGCTGGCTGTCCGAAAAGAGCCCGACACGGGGCTCAAACCCATGAACCGTGAGGTCATGACCTGAGACTGAGGTCATGACCTGAGACGAAGTCAGACGCTTAACCAACTGAGCCACCCAGGTGCCACGGGGCTCAAACCCATGAACCGTGAGGTCATGACCTGAGACGAAGTCAGACGCTTAACCAACTGAGCCACCCAGGTGCCCCTTCTGCGGCTTGTTCTTACACACTTGTATATGTCCTATAGATCTCCCCATATTCATGCGCAGACATCATTCTCCATTTTTTTCTCTTTCATATTTTCTCTCTCTCTCTCTAGCTACAAGATACTCCACTGTGTGCATATCACAGTCTATTCAACTAGCTCCCCATTACTGGACACTTGGTTGCTCCCAACATTTTAGGGTTACAGCCCTGCCCAGGCAATGAGCCGATGCAGGTGTGGCTTCCCCGCGCAGCCGGAAGTGCGGTCCGCTAGTACTTGCGCCAGATCATGCCGAGGTCCCCTTTGCGGAGGCTGCACAGCTTCCTCGTCTCCTGAGTGAAATGAAATGCTGATTTCCATTCTGAATGTTTTGCTCGTTTTCATGTTTTCCTTCTGTGCTATTTTGTGGGTCTTTGAAAACAGACATATTTATGGAGGGGCTGATCAAAGACTATATCCTCGCTACTAAGGCAAAAAGATCAAAACACCTCATTTCACTGCTTGGAAGCATCAGATCAGTAGTACAGACAGCAAGTGCGAGACTGTGGAGGAGCTAGACGTTCTCGGGAGACGCAACTGACTTAGAAGATATTATGGAAGAAAGGGGACTTGACGAAGGCCTTGAACAAAGCAGAGATGCTAGGTAAGCAGAGGAAAACCTTCAGGTTCCCAAGCAGAAACATACCTAAAGTGGGGCGCCTGGGTGGCTCAGTCGGTTGAGTGCCTGACTTCAGCTCAGGTCATGATCTCATTCATGGTTCATGAGTTTGAGCCCTGCATTGGGCTCTGTGCTGACATCTACTTAGAGCCTGGAGCCTGCTTCAGATTCTGTGCCTCCCTCTCTCTCTCTGCCCTTCCTCTGCTTGTGGGCTCTCCCTCCCTCCCTCCCTCTCTCTCAAGAATAAACATTAAAATATATATATATACACACACATAAAGTGTGTAGGGAAGGATGGGCAAGCCGGCTGTGGCAAGATAATTGAGGACAGAGCTTAGACACGTAACCAAGACGTGAACGTGGAGAACCTTAAATTCCATGGGGCAAGGTTTGGTCATCCTGATTTAGGATTTCTGACTTAGACTCTATGAAGTGTGGATGTCTGTGCTGCTTGGTGTCTGTTATCTTATCATCTCTATCATGTTCAAGAGTCCCAGTTCGGATGATAAAAGCATATACTGAGTCATCCTGACAACAGACTACCAAAAATCTGTGAACGAGAGATAAAGATGATGAAAGAAGTCGTTCAGCCAAATAAAGGGGAGTACCGAGTACGCAGCCTGGATGCAGGGAGAGAGGCAGCCGACCGGGGCATCACCTGGCAGGGTAGCAGGAATGCGGAACCAGAAGGAAGGATGGTAGGCTGACCAGTTTGAGGCAAAGCTACTTCCTTAACTTCTCTGGAGCTGCCATTTCCTCATCTGTAAACGGAAGATATTGGACTAGTTGCAAAAGGGCCCTTGCAGTTCTAACACTCCAGGGTCGAGATTCTCACTGCCGTCTAGGTGCGTGGACATGTGGAAGAATGGAAACAAGATGAAGGGACAGTGAAGGGCAGATGACAGTCAGTATAGTCGGGCATGAGTGACAAGGATGGCAGAGTTACTGCTGATGTACGAAAGGCACGCAGATGACCGCGCTGAACTGTGACACAGTCCGTGAGGCTAGCTTTACACGTGCTGTATTTGAGAGGACGGCAGGCCACTGAGGTGGCTATTTAAAGATCCCTGTAAAAGGACACCGTGATGTAACCAAGCCAAATGGGAACAAGGGCTGGGCTGCTTGTTCTCGTTTGCCAAATTTCTGGCGAACGGCCTCAGGCATGGGGAGGTGTTACTCGATCATGGCGCTCAGGTCTGATGCAAAGGCCACAGGTGAATAAATGAAGACCCGGAGCCTGAGCTTCGGGCCAGACAGTCTGGGAAAGAAGGGTAGGTTCTCAATGGCAAGATGAGTCGACAGTCCCAGCCATTGCCAAAATCTCTGAAGGAAATGGACTGCTTCTGGGCAGAATGTGTTTAATGTAAAGCCATGCCTATATCTGGATGGCATTTGAGTCTTAGCAAGTACTGCATGGATTCCTTTAGGTTTGTTTCCCCAATGACAAACGGGATGTGCAGCCACAACTCCTTCCCATCAAAGAGTCTTTGGTTAAAGGAAGGTCCTACAGGTAGATTTAGGTCCACGGGATGTCAGTTTCTCCTCGTACGCCAGAAGACTGGCTCCTAGACTATCCAAGTTCCCTTACCCTGAGGCTCATGTGTCCAAGTCACAAAAGATCGTTGAAGAGCATCCTTATTAGCCAAGCCTAACTTGCCGCTATAACTTAGGTTGAACAGAAAATGGGGTTTAAAAGAATTCCTTGAACAAATGATCCATGAGCACCAGCTTCTTAACAGAAGATGTTGGGGGAATGAAAAGTCTTCCCCCAGGCTTCCACTAGTCTCCGTGATGAGATCAGAAGCAGATAATTAAATCGCCCGGGGGCATGTTGCTCGACATAAATTCAAAACCATAATGTGAGCGTTAAAATATTGTAATTGTGTTCAAGCTGAAAGAATGGGACATGGCTTTTTTCCTCCTTGTGAAGGGTCACGCGCAAACTCTTCCTTCTTAAAAAAGAACATTTTCCATTGAAAAAGAAACACTAAAATCATGTGCGGATGAGTCACGAAACTCCACGTTTATTAAAGTGTTCCCACATGATCACGAGCCTCTGTAATTCTGAAACAGGATGACAAGTCACCTGGGGCTTGAGGACAGGACTGTCTTGTTCACTTGCCCAGCAGATACCTGACACATCCATGACACCGAAGTCAAGTGAACGTTTCTGATACGGCAGCGTCTCTGCATCCAGAATCGACTGTGATCCAATGGTTTAATGCTCACTGTAACAGTGCACTGAGATGTTAACAGGACGTGAACAAAGAAGAAGAAAGAAAGAAAAAAAACCCCGGCATCTTTTACAAGCCCAACTGCTCTGAGAAATGTCCACTTCAGCTGTCAGGGACTTAAATACCAAAAGAAAGGTAAATTGGATTAGGTACATTTGGAAGAGAGTTCCAGTAAGATGCTTGGTAACTTCTGATTACATTTAATGGCATTACACGGGCTTTGCTTCTAGAAAATGGGGTTTGCATACCACAAGTCACATTTATAGATCTCATCCTTACAGGAGGTATACCTGAGTGCAGGGCCTAGATGCATGCAGCTTGCAGAGAAAGAAATGATGTCAGGAAAGCAGTCAAATCCTTATTTGAATAAGCAAAAGAGGTAGGGGGTGAAGTGGGGATAAATCAGGACTAGGTTTGTTTGTTTTTTCTATAAAACATCCTTTCTGAACTTGAATCGCCCAGCTTGTCACATTGACTGTCTACAAGAGACTTTTTTTTTTTTTTTTTTAAAATTTTNTTAGGCTCTGCGCGGTCAGTGCAGTGCACAATGTGGAGGCTCAGTCTTCCAAATCGCGAGATCATGACCTGAGCCGAAATCAAGATGTGGACACTTATCCAACTGAGGCACCCAGGGGCCCCTACAAGATCAATTCTAACTAATTGCTCAGGCTGTCCCACTGCCTGTATCATATAGTCTATAAAACACAACTGAAATTGAGAAAAAGATGAAGAGAAAGGAAGGAAAAGCACATCTCCAAACAAGTTTCTAGGTTTTTCTCGAAAAATCGTGCAGCTTATTTCTTCCAACCTCATGCCTGCTTCAACTTGGTAAAATAGCTTCTGTTACCTAGAACTAATAACGGTGATCAAAACAACTTCTTATCCTTATTCTTTCATTCTTTTCCCTGTATGTTGACTGTTCCCACCTCATACTTAGAAGATGCTTCAGATACATGCACCAAAACCTCACCTGAGAAACGGCAAATCTCACTTTCCTTAAGTATGCATTATATTCACATTAGCACTGATGGCCTTGTCCATCCTTTCACTTGACAAAGATCTGTTCAAGAATGACTTGTGCTAGGCACTGAGCTACATGACAAACATGTCAGACGCAACTCCTGCCTTCAAGGAGCTTACCATCTAGTGGGAAAAAAGGGGCTCCATTGATTAGCATCTACCGGCGCCAGACACTATAATTAACACTCTAAATATTTAGCATATATAGCCTGCAAAGAAATAATATGAAGTAGATATAACTTATAATCCCTATTTTATAGAGGAAGGAACCAAGGCTTAGAGAGGATAAGAAACCTGCCCATGATCAGAATTATACATCTGGTAAGGCTTAGAACAGTGATTCAAACCCACATAGCTGACTGCAAAACTTGCCTTCAATATAAACTATATAAATGCCTAGAGGGTAGGGAATGCTGTTCTAACAGCATCTTTGAATCTTACAGTTGGAAGGACTCACGTAGTCCAATCTTCTACCAATTCCAGAATCTCTTTTATGGCTAACTCTGCTAAGTGGCTATCCTAAATCCATGGCACATTCCTTACAAATAGAAGACCCATTTTGTTCAAAGCAGCACCAACCCCAGCTAAGAACGAAATTTCCTGGGTACTTTCATATTTAGGAGATGCCATGGGACTCAGTTCTGGCTAATGAGGATGACTCTGAAGGTAGTGAGGATTTCTGGAAACTTTGTGCTTTCTGAATGTGGGCTGTCCCTTCTAGACACAACCTTCTTCGTCCCGTTGAGATGAGCAAGTGTGGATTAAGGTAGGGCAGCCAACTTCAAGGAGCAAGGATGAAGGACATGTAAGGATGAAAGGGGCAGAAGAAGAGAAGAAGCCTGGGTCCTTGATGGTACCCTGGTCTCTCAATCCTAACCGAGGGGATTAACTCAGGACATTTTACTATGTGAGAAATTTTGCTGGTTAATCCCTATCTGTTAAGCCATTGTGGTTAGGTTTCTGTAACTTGGACTGAAATGCGTTCTCCAACTGACACACCGTCCTCAACACTCTGGATGCCTACAACTTGGCTTAAACCATTTCCGTGACCAGAAGCTGACTGCCTACATTTTTGGTTGGTCCTGTGGAAAATAGTGTTTCCTTCAGCCGTTTGAAAGTTAAAGAGAAGGAGTTTGTATCTAAACCTGTCCATCCAACATGGAGGATTCTTGAGATATAAAATTTTAAATACCTACAAAAAGCTAGCGAAACAAAACACTGTCACCTGACTGTAATTGCTTAGATCTTTAAGATAAGTGTCATGCACCAAGTCTTGTCTTGATTTATATATAATTAACTTCTATTTCTATGATGCCAACCTTACTAGCTCTAAATTTGGCTTCACTTTCCTAGTTGGAAATAAATGTTCACAGTTTACACTTCCTGATATATTCCCCTACGTTTGAATCTTAAAAACAGTACGTGGGAGAAAGAGTGAAATCTCTGTTTAGTCAAACATTACTAATATGCGTGGGTTGTCTTATTCTCTTACATTCTGCACATATGTTACACAAAGCTATCTTACAACTTCTACGTAGCCTTTGTTTAGCATTCAACATGCTAGGTATTTTATTACATCTGATTCCTAATCACAACCCTAAAAAGTGGTCTTATCAGAGGCAAGTATTTTATTTTGTTTTTTAGTATTTATTTTTGAGACAGAGACAGAGCATGAGTGGGGGAGGAGCAGAGAGAGAGGGAGACACAGAATCCAAAGCAGCCTCCAGGCTCCAAACTGTCAGCACAGAGCCCGATACGGGGCTTGAACTCACAAGCTGCGAGATCATGACCTGAGCCGAAGTCAGCGCTCAACCGACTGAGCCACCCAGGGGCCCCTCAGAGGCAGGTATTTTAAAATCCTTTGCAATCCCTTGCAAAGTATCCTGTACCAAAGATACATAAATAACAAATGTTTTTCGATTTTTTTATTATTTCATTCCGTTTTACCATCCTTGCCTATAATTAACATGTAATGGAAATATTACTAAATTGTAAAGAAGTTTCAGGCATGCAAGAGAGGAAAGAGCCTTCATAGTAGGAAATGTCAAGGTTTAATGGGAATTCGGTTCCTAATCTAAAATAGTTAATTATTTGTAAAGTACTTTTATGAGTCATGCTATAATTCATTCAAGTCCCATATCTTCTGTACATTCCTGAATCAGAAACCTCTGCTGGCTATTCCTGCTTCCCTGAGACATGCACTCCTTATATCAGGGAAGCCTAACTAGGTTAATTTCCTATGTGTAACATTTTAAAATAAAAAGGAATTTTAACGCTCTTATAGAATTATCCAAGAAGTACCCTTTGCTCATTTAAGGATTGGGAAAAGAGCACTTCTAATCCAATAAATCTCGTATCTAATTTTGGTAATGGATATATAATTTCATTTTTGAAATGCAGATAAAAGGATATTAAACACGGGAATGTATCAATAAAGATGTTGCTATAAAAGCTATAAACAGCTGACTCCTATTATCTTCCTTTCATCTCAGAGAATGCCATAAAAGTATGCCTGTTAACAGAAACCTGAGCTAATTGGTGTTTCTGCCGGTGAACAAAAGCTGATATAACAGAAAAAAAAAGGATTCAGATGAACAGTGTGACCATAAGCCTATGTTATAGAAGTTACATCAGTAAAGTCTTGGCAATACAGATGTTCGGAAGTCTCACGCTCTCTTCACCAAGCAAAACAGTGGAAGCAAAGAATTCTTATACCTGGCTTAACAACAACAACTGCTACTTCTTTAAACTCACATTTCTAAATTTAGGAAAAATTGGAGCTGATTACAGGTACTCATGCCACTACCGTTTCCGAGGTATCTTCCCTGTTTTTTCCTCATAGATGTAAACTATCGCATAAATGAACGTAACATGTGTACGGTTTTACATGATTGTTTGATTACATAACACCTTTTACACTAGAGCAGCTATTAAATAGGAGTTCATTTCCTGAATGCTTCAAGATACACACGGATGAATAAAATATACTCTCTACGTGAGGAACTTACAATCAAACCGAGGGAAGACAAATGGCTTAGAACAGAAAGGCCACAGGACCAATGTACAGGGCGGAAAAAGAGATCATGTTTGGTTACCCGGATCAAGAAACTCTTCAAGGAGAAAAATCACATTTGATTTGCACACTGAAGAAGAGAGAAAGTTCCAGAGGTGGGAGAAGGCACACCAGGACACAGGAAGATAGGACACAGGCATCGGTTCCTGAACCTGGCTCGGCTGGTCATCATGGGCCAGAGCTTTAAACATGAAGTATCCAGATTCCAGTCCCTAATTTACTGGTGTGTCTCCCTCAAGGTAGAGAATTTGCAGGGTTTTTGTTTTGTTTTTTTTTTTTAAATTTCAGAGACAC
>NW_027532002.1:7156119-7185995 GCF_008692635.1 Crocuta crocuta
GGTGGGGGGGGGGAGAAAGAGAGAGAAAATCCCAAGCAGGTTCCACACTGTCAGCACAGGGCCCAGCGCAGGGCTTGAACCCACGAAACCATGACATCATGGCCTGAGCCAAACCCAAGAGTTGGATGCTTAACTGACTGAGCCGCCCAGATGCCCCTAGAACGTGTGTGTCTAACAAGCTCCCCATTACATTCCCTGGACAAAAAGATGAGAGTAGGAGCCTAGAGGAAATATTCAGAGCAAACGAGGTGGTTGTATTCAAAGCAGAGGATGAGACAAGAAAGTGAAATGAGAAACAGACCACCCATGGCCTTGAAATGCCAAGCTTGAGAGTACGGAAGCCACCCAAGATCGATGAGTGAGGGAGTGATGTGATCAGAGCGGTGTTTCAGGTGAAGACATCCGGCAGTATCCAAAAGGCAGAGGTGACGGTGGGCAAAGGCTCTCGTCAGGGAATTTATCACTAGGCCAACAGCAGCAACCTGGGAAAAGCGTAGTCTGCCCTCAGGTCACAGCAGCAGAGTGGAGGGGAATAAGGGGTGCTAGAGAGATTTGGGGAGGCCTTGGGTCATGAGCTGGAGGCAGAACAGAGATACTAAGTGGCAGGTGGGCAGTCTGAAGGCAGGTCTGACAGCAGGGCCCAGTGCCCAGGTGGCCAGTCTGGAGCTCGGGTCCCTGGGTGGAGATCAGAGGTCTCTTCTTGCTGACAACCCACTACCTTCTCTAGTACCACCCCCAGACCCTCTGCACGGCACCCTTCAAATGCCTGGCCAGACTTTCTCCCATCACCTGAAAGAAAGTCAGATCCAATGAGTGCGCTTCCCTACAATGGACAGGGTCTGCTTTCCAAGCTCCAGGCACCCTCCGGCGCCCCCAGGAACCACCCCCCCAATTGGCTGGCTGGTCTCCGAGCTCCGCTCTCACGGGCGTGGTGGGCTGGTTCCTCTCAGGCACAGCAGAGCAAGCACGCAGCTATCAAAAAACTGTCTCCACCAAAAAAATGACAGCAGAAACAAAACAAATATAAAAAGTGTAACACCGGCTCTCTGAGGATTAGAAGCTGGGGAGGGCTTGGAGTTTGACTCTTGTTTTGCTTTGTTTTGCCTCTAATTGCGAAGCAAAGCCACGGAAAGGGAAAGCTGGCAGAGGAAACAATAGAACAGTGTCAAGGCTCCCGTCTCAGTGGATGGGGCTGCGATACGCTGAAGGTCAAGACTGGCTAATAAAAGGTCAGGGCTTGCGATGCACCGTCAGGGCCGGTACAGCTTTTGTTTGTTCTGTATTGTTTTCTGTTAACTCAGGGGCTGGCAGTCGTTGTAAGGGAGCAAAACAAACAAGGTCTGGCCCCTTCTGGGCCACGTACAGGCACCGCGCAATGCCCGGGCGCTGGGGCGGTCTGTGTGTATGGTGCCCCCCGCAGCTGCAAAGTGCAGCAGCCCGCGTCCTTCTGGCAAGCTGAGACCAGGAAGCAGGGCAGGCTGGCCATGGGCAGAAGGCTGGAGAAGCATGTGGGCACAGGACAAATGGGCATTTGTTCTCTGGAGGGTGTTGGGCAATGACTTTCATAAATGGTGAAGGGGGGAGGAAGGAGGCATTGACAGCACGGCTGTGTGGCAGATAGAGCGGGGAGGAGATGCCTGGTGCACCAACATCAGCAATATTTGGAACAGAAAACCCAGAAAAGCTGCAGCTCCAGATAGTAGGCCACCCTGTTTTCTCTACTCTGCACTTGCTGTTCCCCCTTCCTGGAGTGCCCCCCGCCTGCATCCCACCCCTTCTTAGCCTGAGGAAAGGTCCATTCGTCTTTCAAGTCCAGGCGAAGGGATGACCACTTCTCTAGAATCTTCTGTAACACTCCCGGGCACAAAAAATCGCCTCCTTCCTTGTGTCTCAAACAGTATTTCATGCGCACTGCCCTCGTGACCCACACATGGGGCGTGATACTGTGAAGTTACGTGAGCTGCCGTTTGGCCACAGTTGTGCTTTATTTATTTTATTATTTATTTATATAAGCTGTTCAACATAGGGCTCAAACTCATGAACCACGAGATCATGACCTGAGCCTAAGTCGGGACACTTAACCGACGGAGCCACTCAGGCGCCCCCAGGTGTGCTTTATTTACCTTTGAATCCACAGCACTTGCGAGCCATGGCCCTATGGTCACTGTGGAAGATGCAGAAACCACACGCCAGCCTCCCCACTTACTCATAGGAAGATCACTGAATATAAACTCTGCCAACAGTGGCCTCACTTTGACCCTTCAGCCCTCGATGGAGGGAAGAAGCTCTAACACTCTTCCAGAAACCTATTCTGGGTTTGCAACTCCCAGCAAAGAAGTTCCTCTTAAGACTCTGTCCACTGCACCCCAGTGCCTATCTCTCCCCGGCTCTGGGCTACATGGACCTGGACCAGGAAGAGGACAAGAGAACTCTGGAAACCTCTCTGCTTCTGCCTAGAGAAAGTAATTCTCTCTGAGCAACATAAATCCCAGTCAATGATCTCATCATGGGTGTCGACACAGCCTCATCTATAAGCAGAGAACAGTTGTTCTAATACTAGGAGAGTCTTCCTCTATGTGCTCCCAAGGTTTTGCCAAGCACTCAGCAGATGTTTGTTCAACAGAACAGGCTTCTCCGGTCACTTTTCATTAAATGTTCTTACCTCATGCTTAGAACCTTTGTAACAAAACAAAGGAAATGAAGCTGGCATTAATCCATTCATTTTACAGAAGTGTAGACTGTCCCACATTATCAGTGGCCCAGCTGGAAGAATGAGGCAGGAAAGACTTCAAGAAAGAGATATTTGAGCGGCTCCTGGGCGGCTTGGTCCGTTAGGCATCTGACTCTTGATTTTGACTCGAGTCATGATCTCCTGGTCATAGGTTCAAGCCCCATGTCAGGCTCTATGCTGGCAGCACGGAGCCTGCTTCGGAATCTCTTTCTCCCTCTCTCTCTCTCTCTCTGCCCCTCGCCCACTCTATCTCTGAATAAACTTTTTTTTTTTTTTAAAGAAGGCGATATCTGAGACTGACATACTCGAAGTGTAGGAAGCATTTGCACAAGCTAAGAGGTGTGGAAGGAGAGGGCATTCCAAGTGACCTGAGAGCGTGAGAAAAGGCCCGAAGATGAGAAAGTACAAAGCCTGCTCAGTGAACTGCCTGTCCTCATCATACACTCCCCTCCAGGGTGACAATGGTATATTCTAGAATCAGCACAGGTTGTGAAGCCAGTCATCCTATACTAGCTTGAGAATGTCACTTAAATTCTCTGGGTAAGCTCTCTCACCAGTAAAATAGAGCTGATAATGCCCAGTACAGTTGTTCTAACAATTTAGGATGTAAGAAATGTGGTAAAGAATATGTACTATATAGGGGTGCCTGGGTGGCTCAGTCGGTTAAGCATCTGACTTTGGCTCAGGTCATGATCTCACGGATTGTGAGTTCAAGCCTCACGTCAGGCTCTGTGCTAACAGCTCGGAGCTTGGAGCCTTCTTCAGATTTTGTCTCCCTCTCTCTCTCTCGGCCCCTTTCCTGCTCACGCTGTCTCTCTCTCTCTGAAAAATAAACATTGAAAAAAAAAAGAATATGTACTAAATAAATGGAAGAGATGATGAATGATGGTGATGACGATGTTGGAGGTAGTGACGAATAAGCTCCTTGAAGACAGAGACGATTTTTTACTCTTCCTTGTTCGTACTGAAGTGCCTGCCATCCTGTATGGCCCCAATTCAACAGGTACTCGCATAATAACTCAAATGATTCTCCTTGCCACTTAATTTCTAGCGCTATGCTTTGGTTTTTGTTGTGCTCTTTAAAGAAATATTTATTACTTGTTGTTAGCCTGATCACACACTGAACAGAGCCCACGGACCGTGAATGCATGAGACACAAACTGTGCCCACTAAGCACATGGGGCCGGATCTGCGGGCAACTGGCAGGTGCACAGCCCACTGCCATAGGCTGTCAAATATTAAAGATTCCACGGGGAAAGTGTTCTACAGCTCAGAGTCTAAAAAATAGAGTAAAATTTTGATCATCAGAAATGGGAAGGTGCAGACATTTAGAGAGATTATTGAAGAGACTGCAGTCTGAAAGTGTGAAGCACATTTGAGAAACCATGGGTATCTAGCCCAGCCAGTACGTATAGGAAATTGAAGATATGACCGAAAAAGTACTATTAGGTCAGTCTGAGAGAGACCTAAAAGGCCAAGACGAAGGCTGGGTACTTATTTCACCAGCAGTGGACAGTCCCAAGCAGCCCGGCCTGGGATCACAGAATTTGAGACCTGGAAAGTTCCGAGAGTCTACTTCCCCCTGAGAGACCAAGAGAACAAGGGCAAGGCCAGTTGACTTGCTCAAAGCAGCGCTGCTCATTAGGGGCAGGACTGAGAGGGAAATGCTGGTTTCCTAATTACCAGTCGGGAGCGGGAGCCCCCACCGCAGACAGACTGTGATATTTCATGTACACACCACCATCTCCTTATCCCTCACCCAATGCGGCCATTTCTAATCCCTCTTTGCTACTGAGTCCGGACCAACCTCACCAGAACTCCGGCGACACGAATGCTTTGTTGTCTGGATACACCAATGCTTGCTTTAAAATCCTTACAGAGGATGATTGGAAAGGACTAGGGAGGATTCGGTCACTTACAAGAGTCCCTTGGTTAATGCATCCCTCCGTGTGGGAGGTGAGCTGTGCCTTCACAGACACCGATGTTTCGGGCCCCAGCCAAGGAGAGTAGGTAACCATGGTCCCTTCTGCTCTCTATGCCACCTTCTCTCCCAGCAGCCTCTCTACTACATCAAAATCACAACCACGAAGGAGAAGGGGAAATCCCAGACTCGGAAATGAAAGCCAAACAGCGTAAATAAGTAAACTCGCCGCTTATGAGACGGCAGGGAGAGAGGAAAGTGGGTGTGGGGAGGGAAAATAACATACTAAGCCCTAGGCCTGAAATTAAGCACCCTTCAATGTTTCCTTTTGAGTTTAGAAAGCACCAAATAAAAAAACGAAGGAAAAAAACCCAGGAAGTTCCCTCCTTAATGTTAACAATAGAACAATCCAGTCGGCTGTTACTCAGGGCAACTTCTTTTTAAAAAAGCGGCACTCGGCGTTCAGATCCTGTGCGACCCTGCTTGCTCGTTCAACTTAGGTGTACTTTTGGTGTCTAAAAATAGCTTTGTGAGCACAAAGGACTGCGGTTAACTTCAGACTTACTTAGATTATGTAATTTTTAGATCGAAAGGCTACCCTGGCAAGCACACTACCAAAACTGGGAACTTTGGATTCTCTTTCCTCGATAGCCTTGAGGCTTGGTGGAATTCTTCTTGTCGTCCGTAATGTGTTCCGCCCCAACAAGCGATAACACCTACCCGACGCACATATTTGGCAAAGCAAATTTCTCGGGGCATCTTAAGATTCTTCTCGTTCAGAATCCGTATAACTGACACAGAGTAAAATTATGTCACTTGTCAATACAAACATGCCTACTTTATGACACACTGGAATAGGGAAATCTGGATTTTAAACATAGGGAAATTGAGACACTGTCATTTCAAAAGATGCCCCATCGAATCCCTTTCAGAGGAGCTCTTTTATTTTTACTTTTTAATTAAAAAAACTTTTTTAACATTTATTCATTTTTTTGAGAGACAGAGGCAGAGCAAGAAGGAGTGTGCAGAGAGAGAGGGAGACACAGAATCTGAAGCAGGCTCCAGGCTCTGAGCTGTCAGCACAAAGCCTGACATGGGGCTCAAACCCATGTACCGTGAGATCACGACCTGAGGTGAAGTCAGTTGATTAACCGACTGAGTCACCCAGGCACCCCTGTGAGTGCATTTTAAAAGATTCAACTTTGGGGCGCCTGGGTGGCTTAGTTGGTTAAGCGTCTGACTTTCGCTTAGNGCGCCTGGGTGGCCCAGTCAGTTAAGTCTCCGACTTTGGCTCAGGTCATGATCTCGCAGTTCGTGGGTCCAAGCCCCGCAGCGGGCTCTGTGCTAAAAGCTCAGAGCCTGGAGCCTGCTTCAGATTCTGTATCTCCCTCTCTATCTGACCCTCCCCTGCTCATGCTGGCTCTCTCTCTCAGAAATAAAAAAAACATTAAAAAAAAAAAAAGATTCAACTTAGGAAACTGATTTGTAGGTAACTTTCCAGGATTGTGCCTGGGATCAAAAGTAAAGTGCACCTGCATTAGGTAGACTACAATAATCTCAAGCTGGTGAAATAGGTCAGAAATTAGATTTGTTCTATGAAAGATGAAACAGAAGAACAGAAGCAGCAGCAGCAATAAAAGGTTGTGTGTGGGTTTTTTGTTTTTGTTTTTGTTTTGGTTCTTTGTATTTCTCCATAGCATAAAAAATATTGGCTAGTTTTATTTCTGAAAAGTAATTTCCTCCCTTTGCCATATTTTCAAAATACAGTAATAATTGATTAGATTACAATGAGTTCTAAATAACTAAGCCACCCCGCAGAAAACACAAAATACGTCTATTTTAAATACTTACAAATGCCTCTCAGTGATATTTTTTTTCCATGCCTGTTTATTGATTACATAAGCAGTAAAGTCATTAATGAAAATAAATCTGTTTCCCTGCATGTGGGAATATTTTTAATGCATGTAGAAGGTTTGAAGTTCATTTCCAAAGAAAAGAATTTTTTTTTCATGCTATAGAAAGACAAGCATTCACCCTGAGAACCCAAATTACTTTTTTCCTCTTAGAAATGCCATCTGACTCTCTTTTTTTTCTCTTTCCTTTTTTTTCTCTTTTCACTTTTTTTTTTCCCCCCAAGAAGAAAAGTCAGTGCTGCAGACTTTTTTAGGCAAGAGTCAAAGAATCTCACTTTGGGATTTCAGCATTTAAACTTGTGCCTTTCTTCACCCAAGACAGCTCTTAACTAATGCACAATAGGCATCAAAGAGAAATTGCAATGTTTTCTGAACATAATGGATACTTATTCCACCTAAAAAGGGACCCACATGAACCCGGCCCTCCAAGGTTTTTGAAGAAAATTATCAAAAGTACTAAGAGACCTATTCTGTTTCCAAGACAGATCACTGACTGCCTTAGAAAATATGGCTGTGGGCTGCACTATTTCATAGAAACATGGAGTAACATTGAAGCCAGCAGTATGAGGGGGAGAGGAGGGAAGCCATAGTTAAATGTGCTTTTCATTAAGGCAGGGTCTCTGATTATTTGCATTTATAATCGTTGCTATCAACAAGGGCCAAAGTGATCATTTTATATAAACAACAACAACAGCCCCATCTCTGGTTGCTGATCATTTATTCTTCACCTTCCAAAGCCTCTGGCGAGAAAGGCCATGACATAGCAGACACAACATTACTGAAGAATAGCGAAGAGCAAGAACTCTACAGGCAGCCGGCATAGGTTCAATGCCTGCTCTGTCACTTACAAGCTGTATGACCTTGGACAAGTCACTTAACTGCACCGGGACCAACTACATCATAGGGTTGTTTTGAGAATTCACCAAGTAACAAATGCATTTGTACATGGAGCCCTTGCATAGTAAACACCACATAAGCGCTTGATACTGTTATGTTCTATGTCTTATATGAAAGGCATGAGGCCTCAAGGGAATTAATGAAAGTTACAGAAAACTTTCTTTAAAAAAATTTTTTTTTGCATTTATTTTATTTTTGAGAGACAGAAACGGAGCACAAGCGTGGGAGGAGCAGAGAGAGGAGACACAGAATCCAAAGCAAGCTCCAGGCTCCGAGCTATCAGCACAGAGCCCGACACGGGGGACACAGGGCTTGAACTCACAAACCGATAGATCATGACCTGAGCTGAAGTCACACGCTTATTAACCGACTGAGCCACTCAGGCGTCCCCACATCAAACTTTCTTTTTAAACAGCTTCAGATTGATAGTGGCTCTCCTCTTGACATGAATTACGGAAGACATACGGGATTTTTGTTTGCCTCTCAACCACGATGGAGCTGGCCACAGAAGCTTCTGGGGAAGATGTGAAAACAGTGGCCCCTCTTTGCTCCTCTTTGACAAGGCCCTTCAGGACCCGGAACCTGGTACTCTTACCCTGTGCCATCACGCCTGGCTTTACCCTCTCCTTCACATTTTAAGCTCTTGAGACGAGGAAAGTTCCTTAATAGCTCCGTGATGCCCCATACCTCTCAGAGCTCGCACATGCTGTTTGTTTTTCTAGGATGCTTTCTCCCAGTGGTCTACATGGCGGACTCCTCTTCATTTTTCAAAACTTTGCCCAGCCATCACTGCCTCCCAAACATCTTTAGACCCTCCCTCCACCCCTGGTCCTCGCTCTGTGGCATCTCTGTCCTGCTGACCGGCTACAATGTGTTTCTTGCCATATCTGTCTCGGCTACTTGGCCATGAGTCTCTTAGGAGCAGACTGTGTTCTGTCCTTTTTCTGTACACACAGCACACAGTAAGAGAACTGGCACCAGGCAAGATTCAATCTATAATTGTTGAAAAAATATATAGTTTCTTCTACCTGCCCCGAGACTACCTTGCTCCCTCAGACTGTCATTCAGCTACCACGCTGCAGTCTGTTCTACCATCAAGCACTGGAGACAGAGGTGCTGATTCAATACTCTCTACTTGTCTCACCTACGAGATGAGATCAATACTCATTCAGCTTCTGAGGGGAGTGAGAGGCAATATTACGAGGGAAGGGGATGAAGGAGAACAGGACACAAAAGGTTCTTTGGAGGGGTCTTGGGGAAGGGGTCTTGTCCTTTCCAGAAAAGCAGGGCCCTTAGGAGCCAGGCTCAAGGAACAGTGTCCCTTGGGAACTCCCTAGGGTAGGTAGTTCACGTCCTCTGCGTGCGCTGGGGGAAACCAAGGCGGACAATCTAAGAGGTTCTGTCCAGGCTCCAAACCCCAAATGCAGCAATTGGCCTAACAGGCTCCTCAGTGGTAAAAGGCTGATGGCCCTGTGGGTTGGATTTGGTCCCCAAATATATTTTGTTTGGCCCAGAGTCTTGAAAAATGTGTGAGTTAGCTGCCAACGTCTAAATATTAGGAGACTGAACGTTAGGAAAAAAAAAAAAATCTAGATTTCTGGCTTAATTTTTGGAAGAACCGGCAACAATGGGTCCCCCTCCCTGGCTGGAGACCTGGGTGGGAACAGAATACGGTGGCCCTCTGTGGGCGGGGCATGTGTTCTACAGTCGGCCACGCCCCCCATTTGACTCAAGAACTTTAACTGCCTGAACACTATACAGCCTCCGTGGGGCTCGGCTCAGCAAGAAAAGCCAAGCATTGATGGAAACAGATGGGAACTGGAAAAAACAGACCAGAATATGGCCAGAAGCCTGGAACCAGGGGGACAAGAGCTTCCTATAAGATCTTTATTACCTGAGCCAAATGTCAAGGTGCTGTGACAAGCAGTGACAAGTGAAAGCTTGAATTAATGATTTTTAGGAAGTCTCAGAGTGGGGACTAGAGCTGGGGGCTTTATGGTATGTGCGTATATGTGAATATAAATTCATATCTCCAGCCAGGACCTCTCTTTTGAACTGCAGACCCATACATATGTCAGCATGCCTACCTGATACGTCTAATGAGTACCATCAAACTGAACATGTCCAAATTGAACCATGGATGGTCCCTCCCAAACCTGCTCTTTCTGCCATCTTTTCCACTGCAGTAAATGCACCTCTATTCCTTCTTCGAGTTGCTCAGGCTAACAACTTTGACGTCACCCGTGAGTCTACATTCTTTTGTCCTCATGTCTAGCCCATCAGCAAATCCTGCTCTAGCTCTACCTTCAAAATATCCCCAGAGTTCAACCCCATGTCACCAGCCCCACGGCCATTGCTCTGGTTCAAGCCATCATTTGTCACCTAGATTATTGGAATAGCCCCCTAAATGCCGCCCCTAATTCTGCTCATGCTCACCGCCGTCAATTTTCCACACAGAGGCCGGAATGATCACGTGAAATATGAAAATCAGGTCCTACCACAGGTCTGCCCAGCACCTTCTAACGATTTCCATTCATGTGGAGTGACACAGCCGCTGCTGTGACCTACAAGACCTCCCGTGACCTGTGAACCGCAGTCCACTCACCCGCACCACCGTCATCTCTCACCACCCCTCCCCCTCTCAGCCAGTGCACTCCATCCGCAGCGGCCTCCTTGCTACTCCTCAAACACGCCAGCCACAGTAGCCCTTCTGGCTCCTTGTACTTGCCGTTCCTCTGTCAGGCAGGTTCTTCCCCACCAGATACCCACTAACCAACCTCCTCATTTCCTTTGAATTTTACTCCAAGGTCTCCCTCTCAGAAAGGCTCTCTCTGATCACCCAATCTCAAATTCAATCCTCCTCGGCACTCTCCATCCCTGGCCTTGCCCTCTGGTTCCTTCCCTAAATTCTACCTTGTTTTGTTTGTTGTCTGTCACTCCCAGCTGGAATATAAGCTCCTCCAAGACAGGACTTCAATGTGTTTGCTAAACACTGTATCCTCGGTGCCTGGAAGAATCCATGGTACATAGTCCAATAAATATTGGATGACCAGTAAATAGTTGTTAAATAAGTGAATTTATACATACACTTTAAGATCAAACTTACATATCATTCCCAGTGGGGGAAAAAAATTAGTGGCCTGCCTGACAACATTAAATTTGGGGATAATACACATACTGGACCTAAAACTTTCATTTTAAAAGGGGCGGGTATCAAAGTGTAAGTGAGTGACAGGGATTCAAATGACTGAGTGACAGCAACTTACAACGCTGTATATACAACAGTGTACTGTGCAGTTAAAGTATCAGGCTTGCTCCTTTTAGATCCTGCCCTGGCCCGTTGGAATCATATTCAGAAGACACTGTGGTCAGAGTTTTTCATGCACAAGATGTGTCCATTCTGTGCCACTTTACCCAGCTCCTCCTTTGTCCCGTGTTTCTCTTTTCTTCTCTGATTTTGAAACATCCATTTGTCTGGTCCTAGGCCAGCCCCATTGCCTAATCTCCTGGCTCAAGGCTGATCTCCTACCTCCAGGCTTGGCCTTCAGACCTGTTTTCCTCTCCGCCTAAGCCTGGAGGGTAGATGTTAGACAGAGAGGGACCCAGAAAAATTTTTGGCAAGACCTCGCTCCCTGGAAATGCTTTATTTTCCCCTTTTCTCTTCTCCACCAAGCTTTTGAAGTTATCTGGGAAAAAAAAACCCACAAAGCTTCGTGATGACACCTGACTATGAGAACATGAAGTTAAAATTTTCATAACAGCTTTAGAAAAACACATATTGAAAAGGTATGTCACATCTGTCCAAAAATGCAGTGTGAGGCATACTCTGAAAGGCAAGGGGATGAGGAATTACTGAAACAGTCAGGAATCCGATGAAGAATTTACAGACGTGCAAAGGCAAGGCACAGAGCCTGGAAATCTGCCCTTTTCCCACTTTCCCCACTGAGCCAAACGTGAGATAAGACATAGCTAATTCTAATCACATTAAAACACTTTATATCACATTGATCGTAATGGAAAATGGGCCACCTTTGGGGTTATAAAGGTTTTCTGGCTCCAAAACTGGATGGGGCTGAGGTGTTAGTCTGAAGGCCTTTCGCCAAGTACTCGGGCTATTTTGATGCCGTCAGCCTTGTGGTACGCAGAATAATGACCCCAAAGATGTCCACATCCTATTCTCTGGAAACCGTGAATACGTGACCTTACGTGACAGAAGGGACTTTGTACACATGATTAAGTTAAGGGTTCTCATTATCCTAGGTTAGCAGGGTAAGCCCAATATAATCAGAAGAGTCGTTTAGAGGAAGGCGAGAGAGAAAATGTAAGAAAGGAAGCAGAGGCCACAGTGATGTGGGGCCATGAGTCGAGGAATGTGAGCAACCTCTAGAAAGTGAAAAGGATAAGAAAACAGATACCCCCCTAAAGTCTCCAAAAGGAATGTAGCTCTGCCAACCCATTTTGGAATTGTGACCCTCCAGAACCATAAGAAAGTAAAGCTGTGTTGTAAGCAGTAAGGTTTTGAGGTCATTTGCTACAGCAGCAGCAGGAAAGGAATACAAGGCTCTGTTTTCACTCCCACAAAGGGTCTCAGTGGGCGACTATCAAGGTGTTGGCTGGGATGTTTTCATTCTGGAGGCTCTAGGGAAAAGAGAATCCATGTCCTCGCTTTTTCCAGCTTCCAGAAGCTGCCAATAGTCCTTGTTTGGCGACTTCCTTCCATCTTCGAGGCACATAAGAACTCACTGAGACTTTCTCACTTCACTGACTCCTTTGGCAAATCATGGTTGAGAATGTCCTTGGTGTTCATGCAACCTGACCAAGGTGGAAGATGTTGAAGTTGTCTATGAAATCACAGCTCACCTTGGGGGCAGCTTTTATTTTTCTGTAAAGGAGCAACTTCCCCAACAGCCGTGTCTAGCTCCAGCACAGGCTTGTGAGAAATGCCTGACACATTATGTGACCCCAGTATTCCCTGAGTCCCAAAGATGGGCTTCAAACCAGGCCTGGGGTCACAGTGATGGTCGGTAAACATTCCGCAGCCTCTCTGTCACTTGTACACTCTTTACAGGAACTTTTGAAGAATAGTCTGGATCCGCTGGAAGAGTAATCCAAGATGAGTCAAGGTATCATTTACAGGCCTCTGATGCTCTTATCATCCTTCCTTATCTTCTTACCAGGATCTCTCTTCCCCCTCAGGTTCTTATTGTACTTCTAACTTCATATCCTCCTCCAGTGAAAGCTTATTTTCACAATGAGATCGGATAGACACATTCACTATCAAGTGCACAAGGACTGCAACATTTAAACCATACCTCCAAGGGGTATTTACTTCTTAACCAAGATCCGAAGAGGACCGCAAGTGCCAGAACAAGGTCTACATCCACCTTCTTGACCACTGGCATCCTTCATTCCTAATACCATGCCTGGAATTTAGTCAGATTAGATCAAAACTTACCGAATGAATGAATGAAATCTTGCTAGCAGACAGAATACGTATGCTGTATTCTAGAAACATTAGCGCTTCCTAGGATGTGGAGATAGAAGCTGCTTTCATGACTGCTCAAAAACAAACAAGACCTTAGAAATAAGGCATATTGAAAGTAACCATCAAGGAGCCTGAGTGGCTCAGTCAGTTAAGCATCCGGCTTTGGCTCAGGCCATGATCTTGTGGTTCATGGGTTCGAGCCCTGCATTGGGCTCTGTGCTGACAGCTCAGAGCTTGGAGCCTGCTTCAGATTCTGTCTCTCCCTCTCTCTCTGACCCTCCCCTGTTCGTGCTCTCTCTCTCTCTCTCTCTCTCTCTCAGAAATAAATAAAACATTTAAAATAAATTTTTTAAGTAACCATCACTTTCATGTTACCATAACTTTCAAATTTCTTTTTAAAACACCAATTTAACTACTATAGTGACGATAAACTTTTCCTAAAAACGGAGATGATGAGTACAGACGGGTCATGTGACTTGGGACTTAACATTGTCACAGTAGACTGAGAAACAAAGAATAAGGTTCTAAGCTTACAATCGGACTGAAAAAGGAGCCCGGACTTCTAAATTACCTTCACATTCACAGAACCTTCTGGCTACTCAGAAGAACCTCAAAGCAACAGACCACTCTGACCGTCCAGTAGCGAATGCTCCTAGACTCATCACTAAAGCCTTGTCATTGGCTAAGTCTTAACAAATCCTAAGCAAACCTAGGGTTATAACCTGGGTTTGTAAAGATTTGCGGACTTCACAAAATTTTAGGCAAAATTTTATGTTCATGTGCATGTGAGCTATCTTAAAGGAGTGAATCTGACCAACGAAGGTCTAGAACCCACTGCTTTAAGAAATGGTTCCAGCCTTTATACCTTGTTAATGTACCAGTTCTTTCTCCGGTATCTTTCTTTGGTGTCATTGTCTTAAACAATTAAGCTTTTCATCTAGTCAGTTGGTTACTATGTAGTTTCCTATTGCTGCTCTAAAAAATTACCATTTACTTAGTTGCTTAAAATAATACAAATTTATTACATAGCCATTCTGATGGTCAGAAGCCTGAAATGGGTCTCGCTAAAACAAAGGTGTTGGCAGGCATGTGTTAATTCCAGACGCTGCAGGGAAAAGAGAATCCATTTCCTCATCGTTTCCAGCTTCTAGAAGCTGCCAACAGTCCTTAGCTGGTGACCTCCTTCCATCTTCAAGGCCCACACTACCCCACTGAGACTTTCTCACCTTAAATCCCTCTGACATTGCCTCCTTCTTTCACATTTAAAGGATCCTAGTGGATACATCAGGCTTACCTAGAAGATCCAGGATGGTTTCCCATCCCAAAGTCAACTGACAACAATGTCAATTACACCTGTAGCCTTATGTCTCCCTTGCCATGTAACATAGCATATTCACAGGTTCCAGACGTTAGGATACAGACATCTTGCTATCATTCTGCTCGTTGGCCATTTAACACATTCTTTAAGCACCTGCTTCTATTAAAGAGGTTCTGTGAGGGATTTTGAAGCTACACTGTGTTTGACCAGGTGCTTACTCTTCAGGAGACAATAATAAGAATGATGGTAAGAGAGGCTGCTGCATCGCTCATTCGGTTAAGCACCCAACTTTGGTTCCGGTCATGAGCATGAGCTTGAGCCCCACATCGGGCTCTGTGCGGACAGCTCAGAGCCTGTAGCCTGCTTCGGATTCTGTGTCTCCCTCTCTCTCTGTCTCCCCCACTCACTCTCTGTCTCTCTCTCAAAAATAAGCATTTAAAAAAGGATGATGATAGACATTTAAATAAACATTTAAAACAACGCTCAAAAAATTGTTGAGCATTTACTATGTCAGGATCCTTTCTAAACATATTCTATGACTTAACTCATGCAATATTGCAACCACCAAAGGAGTTTGGTAATTTTATTACAACCATTTTAGAGAAAAGGAAACTGAGGCACAGAGACAATGTTTCTTGCGCAGGTCATGCAACTAGTTTGGTGACAGGGCCTCTGGAACACAAGCTCTGAACCTCTGTGATTCATTTGTCCTCTAACAGCACTGAGAAAAATGAAGGAGAAAAGGATATTAACTGGGTAAACAAAAACAATATAAATTGCAGGAATAATGAAAATCTTCAAACGAAAAAAGGATGACAGAAATTAAGATAAACAAGTTATAACACGGAACATTAAAAAGACTGGACCGTATTACAGACACATGAAGACAATCCAATGAATAGTCATTGTCATCACTGTTCCTTTGAAATAATGTCCATCATAAAAATAACTGAAGTTCTCACAGGGCGCGTAAATAACAGTTCAGAAACAAGCCTGCAAAATTTAATGGCATCCACGTTCAATGGACATTCGAAAAGTCTAAAATATGTGAGTGCACGCCAAGGGGACACGCGGTCAGTGCCGATGGAAAGAGATGGCCTCAGTCAAACCCCAACACTTTGAAAAAGACCCTCTCTGTTCTCAGATGGAAATAAATACCAGGTTGCTCATGTTGTTTGAAGGTTTGAGACTTCCGGAATGAAATTTAGTCGGCAAAATTTAAGGGTGACTGCTTTGCAGACATGGAAATTATATCTGTTGAATGTAACTCTGCAGGGAAAAAAGAAAAAAAAAAGAGCTTGCGTATATTGTTTCTCAAAGGGCGAAGGCAGCTGTGAGTCTGGGAGAATGATTTAGGAAGGCTTCCTGGCCATACACATAAAAGGATGAGAAGAAATCTGACCAGATGAGAATAAGAGCTGGCCACTAAGCTAGAGAGAAGGTTAAGGAAATATAAAGGAATGGTGGTTTGTCTTCTTTTTTTCAAAGTAGCTTTTAAAGGAAGGCTGGAAGAAAGGGTAAGAAAAGAGAAATTTCTATTTTAAAGTCCCATCTAACTCTAATTCTACAAAAATGACAGCAAGGTCCTGAATCTATTCTCTCCTAATGATGTCCTCATAAAATGTCCTAGGTTTACAAATCTGCTTACAAACCCAAAGATGAACCTCCCCACTGGCCTCTCTTCAGCCACAGTGGGGAGACGGGGGCTCAGTAGTCAAAGTGTGCCCTTTCCGCTCCGTACAATCACCAGGAATTATAGCGGTCAGAAACAAAGACACTGGGGGGAGATTTTGCTGCTGTTTGTGTAATGAAAAGTGGTTTATGCTTCAAATGATTGACTATTATTAGTAATAAAAGTAAATACTTAAACTACAATAACCTGAAGACATACAATGAGGAATTCAATTTGTAAGATGATCTCTAAATATAGGAATCATGATCATACACCACGATAAACAGTGAACAATAAGCAACATACAACCAAAAAAGGAAACGGTGTTAAATTTAACTAAAAAAAGCAGAATGTTCAAGAAGCAGCCTACATCTCCCTTATAGCCCGTAACCAATAATCTAAAGTGCTAATGATAGTATCAGGGCTATAATTTGGTCCCCAAAGAAACATCTAAAAGGCTAAAGTAAGTAAGTCGGGAAACATCCACCCCCAAAAGTGCAGTAACGATTGTTTTTTTCTTTTTTTCTCATATTTACATAACAGTGCCCCTATGCTGTCTTTGTACTTGGCTGAGAATAATATATTATTATTAAGGAGATATCTCGCTTTTGTTGCTGAACATCTTCATTAATGACTGAGAGAATTAATACCAAATGGTGACAAGAAAAGAGAACTGCAGAGAATATCTTCAAAGACAGACTCCAAGATCAAAGTAATTTTGGCAGACTACTAAATTCAGTACATCAGAAGGGGAAAACAAATGGCACAGCCAGAATATGGGGATGGGTAATGCTGAAAGCGTATGTAGATGATATTGCTTCTGGGTAGCAAGATGGCGCCACTGAATGCCCTCCTCCCTCAAAGCACACACTTCTCCTCCCAACTGGTGATGCATTTTTGCCAATTTAACCCCACTCTTGCTCTGTTCTTCTGCTAACACGTAACCCGTCTGCTGTGGCCGCAGAACACGGTAGCAATACTTAAATAGCGGACCGAGGGCCCACTTCGCACTGGCCCTGTGTACAACCAACAATGAGCTGAAGTTGAGCCAGTAGATAGAAAATGAAGGACAGAATAATTCCCCATAAACCAAGCAGTACTGTGTCCGACACATGGGGGATAGCTTGGAACTGTCACGGGTCCTCCTGCCAGGCTTATTGCAAAGCAACTGGCAGCGTGGTGCACTTGAAGAGGTTGATTCATTCCTGGCTGTGTGATCACAGATCAGATATCTCACTTTGCTGAGCCTCACTGCCCCTCATCTGCAAAACGGCCATAGCAAAAATTAGCTGGCTTCACAAGGTGTTCCAAGATTCAAGCCGATTATACACCTTAATGAACTTTGTAATAGGTAAATATTATCACAGTACAATGTCCAGTTCTAGGTAACAGAAATTCCTTTCATTACAAGGAATGGAAAAGAAAATAATTCCAAGGTTTGCAAATGTTAAAAGGGATGGGTTTCATTCTGACAGGGGTGAGCGGGGAGAGACAAAAAGTGGGCTTTTTGATAGTCTTTAAATACACGAAAAGCTTTCATTGAGCAGCTAAAACAAAACCAACCAAACTAAAGAGAAAATTAAAAAAAAAAAAAGAGGAACTAGGTTTACACTGTATCATGAAGGATTTAGGTAAATTACCTTTATGAAGAACTTTTCATTGGTAATACAATGAGGCAATACAATCTTCATCCCTAGAAACTTTACTAACTGGAAAAATATTGTTTTAAAAATATTTACTGGGGGGGAGGGAGAGCCCATGTGAGTGGGGGAGAAAGGTAGAGGGAGAGAAAGGTGGNCTCAACTGACTGAGCCACCCAGGCACCCCCAAAAATACTTTTCTGAGGCAACAAAAATACAATCATTCCAGAAAATAAACAAATGAATTCAGATCCCCTTTCTAAGGCAAAGTCAGCACTTTTTTTTTTTTTTCCTGTGAAGGGCCCTTTAGTAAATATTCTGGGCTTTGTTGACCTTACAGTCACTGTCACAAGTACTCAGCTCTGCTGGTGTATGGGAAAGTAGCTTTAGACAATACTTAAAAGCTCATGGATGTGGCTGGGTTCCAGTAAAACTGTATTTACAATAACAGGTGGCAGGCTGGATTGGGCCAGGAGACTGTCTGTTTTCTGATCCCTCAGCTAAAGGTCCCTTCCAGTCCCAGGATGCTAATCTGTATAACACAGCTGTAGCAAACGGTGACAATCAAGCCAAATAAAAAAATACCATCATACTGACTATCGCAGCTCTGTGCCGAAGTGGGTGCCATTCTGTCTATCTAGATCTTGGGAATATAATTAATCTTCCTCATCAGCTAAGATAATATATCATCAGCGATTTCTTTCCTTTTTAACAAAACATAAAAATGTTTACATCTGTTTATGGCTGTAATATCCAGACTTCGTAATCCAAGTGTATAATATTACAGTCTGGTGCGCGAAGAAGCATATGCCATATGCTTGGCTTCTTCCTCTCATCTGCCTATGGGAAGTATTTTCAGATAAGGTGAAGACATGCGTGGGAAGATATGACCTTTGTTCTTCTATGCGCGATTCTTTCATCCCAACCTTCTTCTGCACCCGACCGTGTGCTTGCAAAGAAGACAGAAATAGCACCCTCCGCCCAGGGANCCTTCTACGCGCGATTCTTTCATCTCAACCTTCTTCTGCACCCGACCGTGTGCTTGCAAAGAAGACAGAAATAGCACCCTCCGCCCAGGGAAGAGGTCCAAGAGTGGACAGGAGTTGGTCCAACCGGCTGGGGGGCATAGGAGTTCTAAGAGTTAAAGCCTGAGATGAATCCCATCCTTGAGTTCATGGACCAGAAAGGAAAGCACGTCACTCTGTTTGGCAATCGGGCCAAATTGGAACAGAGTGGGAGCAAACGGAAGAGAGGGCGTGAAACGAGAGTGCAGCAAGGAGAACGGGGCCCCAGTGCCAGAGGCCCACTCACCTGGCACCTTGCCCTGACATGCGTGGGTGGGCTGGCCTCCTAGAAACCCGGGGTCATAGGAAACAAACAACCCCCTTTCCGACTTTGCCTGCAGCTAACTCATCTTGGACTTTGGTCACATCAAGTTCTCTATCTTGGTGTATTTGTTTCCTGGTATTGCCCAGTGGGAAGGTTGGGGTTTTTCTTTTTAATCTAACAGGTGAAAGTAATCAAATATCGTGGGCCTCGTCATTCTCAAGGTATAACACACACACATACACATATATACATGTATTGTGCGTGTGCGTGTCTGTGTGTGTGTGTGTGTGTGTGTGTTTTAAGGTAGCTTCCCTATGAATTAGGAGCAACGGCTTGCAGGCACCCTGATTTTAAGCAACATAATACCATGTTTAGCATTTAAAATATATTCAGGACTGAAAACTTACCTGTAGTACAACCCGAGGCCTCAAACCCAAAAATCAGCTTGGTGGGTGTGAGTATCCAGGGACAAAAAAAGGTTTTGCAGCCTCGATGTATTGGTGGGAATACCCAGGATAAAACATAGAAGGATTGAATTCTTTTGAACTTGGGCTATAGAGTCTAGGTCTGTATCACTTAGAGTTATTTCCTTTGCAAATGACAGATGACAGAAGCCCATTTCCAACTTATTTAAACTAGAGGGGGGAAAGCTATGGTAGCTAGAAGGTTGAGAGTAGAACTTTAGCCATTACTGGATTCAGGTTCAGACACTATGAAGCAGAGACTCCATTCTCTATCTCTCAGCTCTGTCCCCACAGGGGTGCAGTCTATCCCAGGTTCATGACTGCTAGGTGACTACAGCTTAAATCCAGCAAGTGGAAGCCAGAGCAAACAGCTGCTGGTTCAAGTGGGCTCATGTGTCCTTTCTAGCCTGGTCCCAGAAGCTCTTCTCACTGAAGCTGGATGTAAGTTACCCTCAGAATCTCCAGACCTGAGAAAGTTAGGAAAAAGTGGGCACCCATATGAAAACTGGGGGGCTTTTGCAACAAGAAGGAGGGAGTGACACTGGACAGGAGGTAACCCTTATCAAAGAACTCAATACCTCCATTTCTATAGAACGAAGAACAACATAACGGAGTGTGAATGGCTAATGACAAAAAGATCACGGAGTTGGGAAAAGTGACTCTGAGTCAAACAAAGTAGGAAAATGGAAAAGTTGGTAGTTTTATTGGGCTACCGTGCCCAGCAACACATGGAGACATCTCTTCAAGAAGCTGCCTGCTCCAACTAATCTTTGACAAAGCAGGAAAATGTATTCAATGGAAAAAAGACGGTCTCTTCAGCAAGTGGTGCTGGGAGAACTGGACAGCAACATGCAGCAGGATGAAACTGCACCACTTTCTTACACCATGCCCAAAAATAAACTCAAAATGGATGAACGACCTAAACATGAGACAGGAAACCATCAAAACCCAAGAAAAGAAAATAGGCAACAACCTCTCTGACCTCAGCCATGGCACCTTCTTACTTGATACGCCTCTGAAGGCGAGGGAAATAAAAGCAAAAATGAACTATTGGGACCTCATCAAGATAAAACGTGTGTACACAGCAAAGAAAACAATCAACAAAACTAAAAGGCAACTGACAGAATTGGAGAAGATATCTGCAAATGACATATCTGATAAAGGGTTAGTAGCCAAGATCTATAAAGAACTTACCAAACTCAACATCTGAAAAACAATCTAGTGAAGAAATGAGCAGAAGACATGAATAGACAGACGTGTTTCCAAAGAAGACATCCAGGTGGCCAACAGACACACGAAAAAGATGCTCAGCAGACTCAGGGAAATACAAATCAAAACCACATTGAGATACCACCTCACACACCGGTCAGAGTGGCTAAAATTAACTCAGGAAACAACAGATGCTGGCAAGGATGTGGAGAAACGGGAACCCTCTTGAACTGTTGGTGGGAATGCAAACTGATGCTGCCGCTCTGGAAAACAGTGTGGAGGTTCCTGAAAAAAATTAAAAATAGAACTACCCTATGACCTAGCAATAGCACTACTGGGAATTTATCCATGGGATACAGGACTGTTGATTTATAGGGGCACATGTACCCCAAGGTCTGTAGCAGTGCTTTCAACAATAGCCAAATCCTGAAAAGAGCCCAAATGTCCATCAACTGACGAATGGATAAAGATGTGGTTTATATATACAATAAAATACGACGTGGCAATGAGAAAGAATGAAATCCTGTCATTTGCAACAATGTGGATGGAACTGGAGGGTATTATGCTAAGTGAAATAAGTCAGAGAAAGACAGATCCTGTATGATTTCACTCATATGTGGAACTTGAGAAACTTAATAGAAGACCATGGGGGAAGGGAAGGGGAAAAAATAGTTTCAAACAGAGGAGGAGGATCTTAAATAAAGAGAACAAACTAAGGATCGATAGGAGGGTGGGTTGGAGGGGTGGGGAAAATGGGTGATGGGCACTGAAGAGGGCATTTGTTGGGGTAAGCACTGGGTGTTGTAGTAAGCAATGAATCATGGGAATCTACCCCCAAAAACCAAGAGCACACCATATAACTATATGTTAGCTAACTGGGCAATAAATTATATTTTAAAAATAAGTGAAAAAATAGAAGCTGCTTTCTGTCAGTGGGACGCTGTTATACTGGGAGCCAATAGGGAAATAAGACTCACCAGCTCTGCCAGAACAGTTACAGTCTGTGGTAATGCTGAACTAAACACTGAGATGGCATAGTTCCAGAATGTTCTACCAAAATGGCAGCAACCTGTCACATCTCACAGCAGATTTAATGACTTGAAATCAGGGAACTCCGATTATTCCTTTCATAAGCACAAAATGATAGAAATTGACTGTATGTACACATTACAATTTGCTTCTGAAAACATGAATGCCCTCTCTGTATTGCACAGTATCAGACAGGCTTTTATACTCTGTTTTATAGATGCGGAAAGTAAAGACCAACTTCAGAAACTCATTTTAGGGACTCCTGGGTGGCTCAGTCAGTTGAGTGTCTGATTCTATTTCAGCTCAGGTCACGACCTCACAGTTCCTGGGATCAAGCCCCACTTTGGGCTCCATGCGGATGGTGTGGAGCCTGCTTGAGATTCTTTCTCTCTCTCTCTCTGTCCCCTCCCCTGAACACTCTCTTGTATGTGGGCTCTTTCTTTCTCTTTCTCTCTCTCAAAATAAATACACTTAAAAAAAGAAATTCATTTTTGAGGGAACAAAGGGGAAAACTGGATAATCCAAATCCATCTTCTAGCTTTACAATGAAATTATCTTCATGTTAATTGTTCTGAGCATATATTAAGAAAATTTAAAGCAAAATTAAGATCCTCAGCATAATTCCACAGAAAACCTGAAAATTCATACCATAGGTAAATTGGTATGAATTTGATTCTGATTTGCATAAGTTGACATTTTTACTTTAATGGTATAAATTGAGAGTGACTGTTCAACTCACTACTTTGCTTTGCTCAAGAATATACAGCATTTTAGGGGCACCTGGCCGGCTTAGTCAGTAGAGCATGTGGCTCTTGACCTCAGGGTTGTAAATTCAAGCCCTACGTTGGGGGTAGAGATTACTTAAAAATAAGGTCTTCAAAACAAGCCACATGTGACATCTTAGCCAAGATCTTAAAAATCACAGACCCAAGCCTATGCTCAGAGTCACTGTACATGTCAAATAAACAAGATAAAGCTCTTTGAAGTTTCCAAGGAGAAACTAAGATAGTCACTGTCTTCATGTCAGGAAATGTTTCTATTTTTCTTTTTTAAAAATCACGTTAAAACTGCTTTTCTAGCTGACTACAAAAATCAGTCACTCACCTCTGTGTTTTCTTGCTACCATGCTCTGCGGGCTGGTCTATCCTACACTAGCCTAGCTTACATCATGGAAGTTTCCAAAAAGTCTAAATCCTTTAAGAATTTAATTCATTTTTCTACACTAATAATAATAGATTTCTGAAAGATCATTTTAAAATGTTGAATTTCCCTTCATTTTTCAAAGCATTTGGAACGCTACAGGCAATCAATTGAGAAAAGACAGCTCATTGTTCTATGTTTTTTCCCCACAGAGAATTTATGTCTCAAAAGATATTTTTTAAAAAGGGAGGTTATTTAATATGTCTCCCTGGCCAACCCAGAAATGGCTATAAATTCAAAATTCATTCTTCTACAATGTTCTTAATTATAAGTAATCTTTCTGTGTTAGTTTAATTCTGCCCTATTTATCTTCTCAAGTGGAATGACACATTGCAAATACCATTTGGGGAGTTTTATTAATAAAGGCCTAATCCCATGGCTTGTAGGACATGTCTTAGAATAATGTTTTAACTACAGTAAAGCTCAGTGACTAACACCCACTCAATAATTATAACTGTCCCCCACGTGAGGTAAGTTGCCTTTTCCAGTGTGATTTGTGGGGATTCCTCAAAATGGGTCTCAAAGAGCTCACAGCAGGTGATGAGCTTCAGGCTCCTTCTACCTTACAGATGTAATGAGATTACCAGCTTTGTGGTACTTCTAGATTCTCTATATCATGGAAAATCAAGATAGAAATCAAGACAGATGCTAAACTATGGCACTAATATCCTATAGAATCTAACTAGTTTTACAAAGAGCATCTTTGGAGGTACTGCTCTAAACATACATGTACTTATTCCATACCGATGGACAATCAGAAGGCACATGTGCACACACACACACACACAGTTTTTCATATATTGGCTTTGGTTGACTAATGTGGGAACTTAATGATAATATACTATATAGTCTTACTCAGATCTCATATGCACGTAAAAGGTCCAGCAATTGCTTTACAATAAAGTTTGCATATTTGATAGCTAACATATCTTTCCAGCTAACCCACTGCGTCCAGATATAACAGGACCATGTTATCATTAGGCCACATTTACCCCCCTCCGGATTCAGACAAATCTTGGGTTAATTTAAATAATTCACGAAACATTTGACAGGAAGCAAGAGAGAAGATGGCATACGTATTCCATCAGCTTGAAATCTGTAAGGAATTTGAAAAGGGTTCAGTTTCAGAGTTCTGGCTTTAGCAATTCCCTGCAACTGAAAGCAATCTTGCTGTGATTGAAAATGGAGGTGTCAACTCAGGCAGGCTACAAATTGCCGACAGAGGGAATAGCCATCTTAAATTACTTCCAAAGCCCAAATAAATTCTCCTGAATGGAAATCTGCCTTTATCCTTATTTTCTATCTCCAGGAGATGATATGTGTTTTACTCATTGTGAATCATACTCTCCATTCCCTTCTACTAAGGCAAAGGAGAATGAGCAAAATGTACGTATGGACTGTACTATACTGGGTTCTGCTCATGACATAAGATGTATAACAATAAGATTATCATAAGAAAAATACGACTTCTCATATGAAAAAACGTTTGAATAGCACTTTACCAACTATAAGATTGTGTTAAATATAAAAATGAAAATATGTGCAAAATGTTTTGTTGACTTTAAATCTCTACATGGATTAGCTTGCATATCAGTTGCTTCTCACAATAAACTTTTTTGGTAAACAGAGAGGATATAATGTTCCTTAGTGTTGCAGATACTTAAATACTGATACAAAGATATTAAGTGACTAGGGTCATATAGCTAATAACAACAGAAATGGCTTCTGACGTTCTCTCCTGTGATCTCTCCTTAAGCAACACAGGGTGTAAAACAAAAACAAAAACACACCAAAAAACCACAAAAAACGGTTTTTGCATTCAACAAACATAGAAAAAAAATTGCTTGTATCATAAGGTTTGCTCTCATCATAACTTCATTATATTAATCAGTTATGTACGTAACTCAGTTAAAATGTAGTAATATCTGATGATAGCCTAAAAATCTCTCCTTTTCCACTATATTTACTGTGTTCACGTGCAATATCACTTTATCAGAAATTGTTGCATAATTTTTCAAAATTGGAACATTTCTGGGGGAAAAAGAATTAAGTTAATGAGTAAGAAGTAAGGGCTTCTTAATTAGGACAGCAATTCCACCCCATGTTACCTCTTTCAGGAAGTGGCCCTAGGATGATCAAACATCAGAGTATCAGTTGGGACAGTCTATCTGATTTTTAGTTCTGCTGCTACTGCAATAGTTTTAACTCTCTGGTCAAATAGAATTACTTTTCTCTTGATGAAAAGGATTCCTAGTCTTAGAACGGAAAAACGTTGGATATCATTGCCTATCGTGTTTTAGAGAACCACATCAACAGTTTTAACCAACAAGAGGCAGGGGAGTAGTGTAAATATATGACAACTGGCATTTTCATACACTTCTGGGTGGAACTCTAAACTGGTGAAACTACTCTGGAAAACTGTTTGGCAGGATCTTGTAGAGTTCAATATATACATACTCCATGACCTAACAGTTCCCCATATAAGCTTGCGCATAATAGCGTAGGCACATGCACAACCAAAATATGCATAGCATTTTTTGTAGTTGGCCCAAACTGGGAAAAACCCAAGTAAATCATTAGCAGAAAACGTAAGTATATAGAAATAAATGTATAGAAACTGCAATATTCCAGAATAATTAAAAAGAATGAACCCTGGTAGGAACAGTATATGGATGAATCTCAAGCCATAATGTTGACTGAAAGAATCACAGTACGAAAGTATACATAAAAGGGAATGCTGTAGAATGCAATGCATATAAAATTCAAAAACAGGGGCGTCTGACTTTGGCTCAGGTCATGATCTCACAGTTTGTGAGTTCGAGCCCCACGTCAGGCTCTGTGCTGACAGCTCAGAGCCTGGAGCCTGCTTTGGGTTCTGTGTCTCCCTCACTCTCTGCCCCTTCCCTGCTCATGCTCGGTCTCTCTCTGTCTCTCAAAACTGAGCAAATGTTAAAAAATAAATAAAATTCAAAAATGGACCAAAATTAACCTATGATGCGAAAGTCAGAATAGCAGTTAATTTGTGGAATGGTAGTAATGGCAAACCACTGTGAAACACAGAATCAGGCCTAAGTAGATTGGCTATAGCTACTTGGATGACACTAGAAGGCTGTGTGCCTTGGTTTTATCTATTTATCCTTTGGGTTCTGCCATGTTCGCTTTATATAGTTTGAAGACATATCATTACATGCCTATAGATTTAGGATTGTTATAACCTGCTTTTGTTGGTTAAAAATGTCCTTCTTTAGCTCTCATAATAATTCTTGCTTTAAGATCTACTTTGCTTTTAAAATCTACAGCACCTGGCTGGCTCGGTCAGAACAGCACGGGACTCTGATCTCCGGGTCATGAGTTTAAGCCCCATGTTGGGAGTAGAGGGTACTAAGAAATATCATTGAAAAAAATAAATCTACATTGATAGTAACATGTTGATGTAGGCTTTCTTTTGATTACTGTTTGCATGGTATCTCTATCTCTAACCTTTTACTTTCAACCCTTCAGTGTCTTTACAAATTTTTTTTAAAATTTAAATCTACTACAATTGGTTTTATCCAGTCTATCTTTTCTTTTTTTTTTTTTCTAGAGACCTGACATCTTTTTTTTTTTTTAATAGTTTATTGTCAAATTAGTTTCCACATAACACTCAGTGCTCATCCCCAAAAGTGTCCTCCTCCATGCCATTCCCCCCTCCCCCCACATCCATCAGTCCTCAGTTTTTGTCAGCATTCAAGAGTCTCTCATGGTTTGCTTCTCTCCCTTTCCCCCACCATTTCCGCCCTTCTTCTCCCCCTTGTTCCTCCGTCAAGTTCCTCCTAATCCTCCTATACGTGCAAACATATGATATTTGTCCTTCTCTGCCTGACTTATTTCGCTCAGCATAACACCCTCAAGGTCCATCCATGTTGCTACACATGGCCAGATTTCATTGTTTCTCATTGCCATGTAGTATTCCATGGTATAGATAAACCACATCTTCTTGATCCATTCATCTGTTGATGGACACTTAGGCTCTTTCCATGTTTTAGCTATTGTGGAGAGTGCTGCTATGAACATTGGGGTACATGTGCTCCTATGCATCAGCATTTCTGTATCCCTTGGGTAAATTCCTAGCAGTGCTATTGCTGGGTCATACGGGAGTTCTATTGTTAGTTTCCTGAGGAACCTCCACACTGTTTTCCAGAGGGGCTGTACCAGTTTACATTCCCACCAACAGTGTAGGAGGGTGCCCGTTTCTCCACATCCTCGCCAGCATCTAGAGTTCTCTGATTTGCTCATTTTAGCCACTCTGACTGGCGTGAGGTGGTATCTCAGTGTGGTTTTGATTTGTATTTCCCTGATGAGGAGGGATGCTGAACATCGTTTCATGTGTCTGTTGGCCATCTGGATGTCCTCTTTGGAGAAGTGTCTGTTCATATCTTCTGCCCATTTCTTCACTGGGTTGTTTGTGTTTCGGGCGTGTAGTTTGATGAGTTCCTTATATATTCTGGATATTAACCCTTTATCTGATATGTCATTTGCAACTATCTTTTCCCATTCCGTTGGTTGCCTATTAATTTTCTGGGTTGTTTCCTTGGCTGTGCAGAAGCTCCAGTCTATCTTTTCATTGGAATGTTGAAACCACTTACATTTAGTGTAATTACTACTATAGTTGCTTTTAAATCTACCATTCTGCAATTTATTTTCCATTTGTCCCATCTGTTCTTTTCTGTATATATTTTTTCTCACTTTCTTTTAAATCAAATGGTTTTTAGAATTTTTTCTCCCTTGTTAGCATTCTAGTTCTACCCTCTTAAAATGATTATTCTCAGAGCTACCCAAAAAAATTACAAAATCATCCTTGATTTGTTTTAATCTTTGTTAAATCCTGAATTTTGCCTTTTCCTAAACAATAACTTTACAACAGTTGAACTTCATTTACTCTTGTCATCTTTTGTGCTATTATTTACTTTTTTAGATGTTATAAATACAACAAAAATTGTTGTTGTTGCTACAGAAATATTTATTTAGGGGCGTCTGGGTGGCTTAGTCAGTTAAGGGTCTGACTCTTGATTTCAGCTCAGGTCACAATCTCATGGTTAGTGAGTTTGAGCCCTGAATGGGGCTCTGTGCTGACAGCTCAGAGCCTCCTTGGGATCCCCTCCCTCCCTCTCTCTCTTTCTCTGCCCCTCTCCTGCTTGCTCTATCAAAATAAACTCTAAAAAACTATTTATACTCATCCACATATCTGCCTTTTCTGGAGGTCTTTGTTCCTTTCTGCAATTACGTTTTCCTATTAGAGGCCATTTCTTCTGCCTGAAGACATTTTCTTAATACAGGTCTTCCATTTTATCATACCAATCATAAGTATTTTGAGGCCCATTTCTAATCATTCCAACATCTAGAGCATTTCTTGATCTATTTTTATGTGTACTTTATTTCATGATGATTGGTCACTTTTTCTGCTTCTTCACAGAGGAAATAATTGTAACTGTATAATGTACAATATAGATGCACTATTATGCAAACTGCATTAGGTCATTTTTCTCTATGGGAGGCTGAGTTTTGTTCTGTTCAGGGGTTAAATAATCTGTGGGTCACCTTGATCCTGTCAAGGGATGAGTAAAACCTTTACTCCCCAGCCCTCCAAAGCCTCACATGGACTCATCCAACTTTGGCCACTTTCACTTGGCCTGAACTCCTGTATGTCTCCAGCACCAACAGCCTCCTCACCAGCCTTCTCTCTGCTAGACCTTCCTGCCTTTCACCTTGCAACATGCACAGTGTATGGGTGGCCAAAGAGCCTAAAGAAACGTTTATGTAGATTTAGGGCTTCTCCTCTCTAGCTCCCTCATCTCTGGAACTCTGACCCTCAAATCTTTGATGCCTGATCTTTGTGTCCTCTGACTCAAGAGACTGAAGTTCTATATGGAGTCTGTTTTCCTAGACCCTGGTTTGAAAAGTACTCTCCGAGAGAAAGCCAGTGTGCATTTGGGATCTCCTAGCCACCTCTTGCTCAATGATTTCTATACCGGTTGTTATCCGATGCCCAAAAGAGTTGTTTATATCCAGCTTTCCTACCAAGAGGCTAAGTCCAGTACCAGTTACACCATTCATTCCCAGGACTTCAATAGTGGAACTTCTGTAATGTTTGTGAATAATGTTATACTATTGATACAATTCTCTATTTTTCACTGAAGTTTCTAGTATAAGTTTTTCCAAAGTTGTCAAAAACTCTTCCCATACTTCATTTAAGTTAGCAAAATTTCATTGTATGGATATGTTTTTTCCTCAATCATAATCACCTGTGGTTTTTTTACCCGATTTTCCTCTCATTTACTTAATGGTTTTTAGTAAAATGTTTCTTAAAGTACATAAAAAATATTTGGGGATCTTATTAAAACTTGGATTCTGATTCAGTAGGTATGGGGTAGGCCTGAGGTTCTGCAAGTCTAACCAACTTCCACGTGGTCCAGGCATCAAGGACCGGCCTTGGACTGTTCAAGACTATAGGTGACTCATAATTTACTATATTGGGGAAACACTAAGTGTTTCATTACCTTAACTGCACCATGAGTTTACTCAGCCTTACCTCCAGGAGAGTCTAATGCTTCAGGTTTTGAATACGGTCTAGGCCACCGTTTTTTCAAAAACCAATTCCAGTGAATCCGGATTAAGAACCGCTGAATCAGTCTCTGATCCTTTAAAGGTTTTGGGGATATAACCTTTTTTTTTTAATTTTTTTAATGTTTGAGACATTAAAAAGAGAGAGAGAGACAGATCATGAGTGGGGGAGGGGCAGAGAGAGGGAGACACAGAATCAGAAACAGGCTCCAGGCTGTCAGCGCAGAGCAGGTCGGGGCCCGAACTCACAAACCATGAGATCATGACCTGAGCTGAATTCCGACGCTTTACCGACTGAGCCACTCAGGCACCCGGGATATAACCTTTTAACACAGATATTATGTAATTCCACCGATCCTCACGCCTTCCTTCCCTAAGCATGACTTAGAATATCTAGCATTTCGATTGGAGTGCAAACTTAAAAAAGAAAAAGGAGCCAAGTCAGGAGCTGAGAATAGAGGCGCTGTT
>NW_027532002.1:7186101-7194875 GCF_008692635.1 Crocuta crocuta
GGGGATGTCACAATCCAAATAAGATGAAGAAAAAAAAAAAAAGACCCAGAGCCCTTTCTAGCTTTGTAATTAATTCCAATTCACTGTTTTGCTTGAACGGTCTTTTTTTCAAATGCAAGATTAAGAGGGCTAACGTTATAGGCTAGGCCTTGTTTTATTAATATCTAAACTCCACCAGTCACTTTCATGTTTTAAACAAAAGTTAAGTGCCTTCTAATTGCCATGCTAGCTAATCAGGATAATAAGCTATCTGAGGCATCCTGATGAAACTGCTTTCCTGCCGGTTCTCTAAATCCAGGAAGAGACGCATACCTTCCTGCACATACGCATTAATTCACATTCACGTTACGTGATATAAGCCGGCTGCCCAAGGGACGAAGTTGAGATGGCAAATTATGAGAAATGTATCTTTTATTCAGATAGCCTTAGAAGCATGCATACAATCTAAAGGAAATCATTCTTATTTGCTCTAAGCTGCCAGAGGAAGAACCAGAATTAAAAACAGTAAACCCAAAAGACCTTAGGGCCTTACAGACATCCTGTTACCTATATCCCAACTAAATATTTATATTCAAATGAAAAGCATTGTTAGGACCCTTTCATGTTAAAGATTAGTTTTCTCTTTTAATTAAAAATATCGGACACATCACAGCTTTCAAGACATTTCAGCTATGGTGCCAGATGCTTTTATTTTCCCTGTGGTCCTCCCCGTCCATAAAGGTTACCATCGGTCCTTGGTTTAAGGTTTCTGTTCCATTCAGATGGAGAGATTGTTGCAGAGAACTTGAGGAGCCTCCAGATAGAAAGCTACTGGAGTTAAGGAATGTCCTGTATACATATAGTTAGTAAAAACATGCTGAGTCTTACATAATTACTGTGTTGGAGCAAAGGCAAGGGTAGAGCAATAAGTCAGATAACTACTGTGGTTTGCTCTTTGCAAGGCACAGCCCGAGATAATATAAAAATAATTACACATACAAACCAGATTTTCCAAACTGCTTATTTAGTTTTCTAGGTCAGTATAGCTGGTCAAATCCCTCTGAAAGTTAAGTTTTCCAGCTGACCACAAATGGTGAGTTTACTCACATTATTTCTGTAAAGTTTAGACATGTTTAGAAGTTCAAGGGGCTGTGATGTATATTTCTGGTTCTCAGAAGGGTTTTTTTCCTCCTCTAATGAGGACTGTTAGTAGACTGGGGAGAAAGAGCAGATCAAAGTCATGCTACTGTAAAAACTTAACATCATTTTCATTACCATGTAATTAAACCTTCAGGTACATACAAATAGGTTCCAAAGGATTTAAAACCAAATCTACTCCATAATCTGAACTTAGTATTTGCATGTTAAAATCGGTATTATTTTTATAAGTATAGCCAGCTCTATGAGAACATGCTAATTATCCCTCTGTTCCAATTTATCCTGCCCTCAATAATTTGCACCAAAAATTTTGCAAGTTTTCCTTTATAGAGGAAAAAGTTGATGTATCAGTTGGTCCTTGTGATTTCCAAGCTACATCCGTAGTCTCGGAAATTGAAAGCATCCGCTATTTTCAACTAACACAGACTTGAATCAGCTTGCTGAGATGTTGATTGTTAGGGAGAGCAGGTCCCCCACGTATGTCTTGAGCATGAAGAAGGGCAGAGGACAAAATCTCAGCCAAACAAGGACTTAAACAGCTGACAAAGAAAGTGCTTTCATCTGATACCAGATCTTACTTGTGTATTTCCACGGAGAGACAATAGACAGTTTTAGGAAACATGGTCAGTGGGCTTCAAAATGGGCACATTTGTTCCCTTAAGGAGAGCCAACATGAGATATGGCTTTGGCAGGCTTCCAGCCTTGTCAATTATCTCAATGCGGGTGGAATCTTCAATCCTGATGGGAGTTCCACCTACCCGAGTATCCTCTGCCAATTTCCCCAACCCTAATTGTCTTTTCCTTTCTCTCAGATATGCTGCAGAGTTTCCGTGTCTCTGGAAATTAATCACTATTTGAGAGATTAATTGGAATTTTAAGACTATTAATTGTAATTTCCTCTTCCTCTTGCTTTTTTAATTTTGAGGGAAATCTACAAGGACTCTTTTGGCAACTAAAACGTCTATTAAAAAAAAAAAAAAAGATGTTCCAGCCCCCCAAAATAGCTGTCTTTCTGAAATTTTGATTCTATGACTTGTCATTCATTATACCTGGAGAATTACACAGAGGCTCAGTTATATACTCCGTGTGGGGATTAAAAATAATTGGTTTACATAATAAGATTAATTATACATAACCATTAAAATGGTAAATGATATCATTTCCAATCTCTAGAAGAACTTTCATATTCAGAATCACTTAAAGAAGAAGAGTAAGTAATTTAAAATCAAAAGAAAAGACAGTAGCTAACACCTTGTCCCACAGATTACGGTCCTTGGAAAGTTTTCATTCCCCTGGAAATTAAATCTGCCTTATGACACACACACACACATACACAGCCCCCACAAAGACACATATATACACTGACATATACACAAACCTAAACAGAACCAGACACACACACATGCACATGCATATAGCTATACACCAACATACTTGGCACATGCATAAATACACACACACACACACACACACTGAAGACACTAATTTTCACCACAGCAAACCCTTGGAATGACCTAACAACAAGTATTTTTAATTTCTGTTTAACCAGTAGTAAACATCTCCTGGCACAGCACAAACGTAAAATTGTAACTTAGACGAAAAGGCCTTGGGAAACAGACTTAGGCTCGTGTGCTGATTTTAAAAAAATGCTTTCCTCATGGTAAGAAGTTTACCACTACAGGCCTGCCTTCCAGGCTAAACAAGACCCTTAATCAGGACATCCGGGAGGCCTCCCGGACTGGGACATCCGCAGAACCAGACCGAATAAGAAACTGGAAGGTTCTCGTCTGGCAGAACCACATAGGCAGGAGAGGTAGACAGGGAGTGTAGGAGACAACCTCCCCTCGCACGCTTGTGTTCAGTCTGGAGGTCGGACATGTGCCACTGTAAGGATCCGCAGGTAGAACCTTCCGACATCTTCAAGAGGGTACATAACACTCAGAGGACCGTGGTCGAGACAGGTAGCAACTTAAGAAAAGTGTTTTGAACTATAAACATTAAAACTGAGAATGACTTTACAAGTTCTATAAAGTTCTACCAAGTTCACATTCACGGCCACACCTGGGACTGTAAACTCCTTTTGGGGAGGTCCATGTTGCCATTCATACAGTTATTCACCCCCCAAAAAATGTTCATAAGAAGCTGTGATATGCACCCAGAAGGTATCCTCTGCTACATACCTGGTGACCTAAGGGTCCCCCCGCCTTTACAGAGTGACGATTCACTGGGGACACACTCTGAACAAGAAGTGACAAGGAGGAGGTTTCTTATCCCTTTATGTCACCAGAGCCACTCAAGGTGGCGGACACCAAATATGCACTCATTCTTTATTGAAAAGAGTGGAAAGAGGAAGGGGAAAACAAGGATGAGAAGATTAAGACTCAGAATGTGCCACCGACCCCATCAATTTCCGAGATAAAATATCTGGGTAATTAATTAGCTAAAAACGGATACTCAACACAGGATTAGTATTTACCATATACTCAAACATAAAAATATTTCCTCAGTTTCATCCCAAATTAGGACTGTTACACATATGGGGCACCTGGGTGGCTTAGTCGGTTAAGCGTCCGACTTTCGCTTAGGTCATGATCTCCCGGTTCGTGGGTTCGAACCCCGCGTCGGGCTCCGTGCTGACTGCCAGCTCGGAGCCTGGAGCCTGTTTCAGTCTGTGACTCCCTCTCTCTCTGACCCTCCCCTGCTCATGCTGTCTCTCTCTCTCTCCTAGAAATAAATAAAACATTAAAAAAAAAAAAAAAGGACTGTTACACATATTCAGAAACGGCAATGTTTTTAGCAATACAGCCCGTATCAAATTGGTCTCTGGTCAATTAATTGGTGGAGATTAGGGCAGATACCATAGGAAGACCGACCCTGCTGACTGAGGATCACAAACTCAGGGAACAGAAGGGACAAGGGACCTCTCCTGTCAACAAGGATCCAGAAAACTCTCCACTCTAGTAAAGAGGAGGCTTCCTGAAAAAATGCCAGGCTTGAAAAGTCAGGTTTTGCAACCTATGGCCAAAAAGGAGTGATAGGCCAGAGGGTAGAGTAGAGGTTACTCCAAGCTGCATTTAGAACGGAAGTCCAACGTTAACAAGAGCATGAGGGCTGCCGTGAGCCAGGAACCGTGTTCAGCCACTGAGCAGTACAAAGCCAGTAAGACCCAAGGCCTTCTCTCAAACCGCTTACCATTGATTAGTCAAGAGGCACAGAAAAGGAGGCCATATTTAAGTAGAAATGAAAGTACAAAAGGGAAATAGGATCAAACGGACTCATTTTTGAAAGTAAGAAAGGATTTCTTAAGCAGAAGCTTTGGCCGTGTCTAGAAACACCATCTTCAGACTCATCAGCGAGGAAGCATGACCACAGCTTCCTTTCATTAAAGTCTCAGAATAGTGAACACAGGCACTGCTGATCAAACTAAAGGGAAGAATTATGGCTTGTGTGCACACGCAAGATAATAGTTAATGTGGCATATGGGGCGCCTGCGTGGCTCAGTCGGTTAAACGTCCAACTTCGGCTCAGGTCATGTTCATGAGTTCAAGCCCCGCATTGGACTCTGTGCTGACAGCTCAGAGCCTGGAGCCTGCTTCAGATTCTGTGTCTTCCATTCTCTCTCTCTCCCCCTCTCTCTTTCTCCCCATCTCCCCCATTCATGCTCTGTCTCAGTCTCTCTCAAAAATAAACATCAAAAGAAAAAATAGTCATGGGGACTTCTTTTTTAAAAATATGCCGTACCTTTTAAGATACCAACTGAAATATTTACAGATGAAGTGATGTTGGCCCTGAGATTTGCTTCAAAAAAATCCAAATGATGCTTGGATGACACCATCACCCGGTGATGTTTAGATGTTAACTGGTGGAGTCGGTGGGTGGGGTGCTCATTATACTTTTCTCTTTACTTTAAATACATTTGAAATGTTCTGTATAAAAAGTTATTTAATATAGGAGTTGCAGAAAAAGATGACAGTTTTAAATGATCTTTCAATAAAATAGTGCTATTCAGTGTTAAGTTAAAAACTGAACAAAAGCTCCTTGAAGGCTATTATTAAATATGAATATTTAAATAATATGGAGATAGGGTGCTGTGTATCCTACAACCACGCCTTCAGCAAGGAGACTTAATCTACTACATCTTTGGGATTCTAGACCAATCTATAATCTGCTTTTCAAATTGCCAGTTGCCACCCTATTGCAAGTTCTGAAATTGATTTGTGGGCCCTGACCAGTTTTTAGATGAATCAATTCAAATGCAAAAGAAAAGCAGAGAGCAGAGCCCATCAGACAGGAAGGGGCAAGTCCTGTGTGTGTACCTTGGATCTCTGCGCGTGTGCGCATGTGTGTGTGCGTGTGCGTGTGTGTGTACACTCAGTGTTTGTGTTTAGTCTACTCTCCATATAGTAGCCAGAGCGGTTCTGTTAAAACCCAAGTCAGATCATGTCACTCTGCTTGAACCCTACAGGGACAGCCTACCTCACTCAGTGCAAAAGCTGATGTACTTCCAATGGCCTGCAAGGCCCACTATGATCTGCCCACCCATGTCTGCCCAGTTTCTATTTACCTCGTATTCACCCCAAGCCCGGTGACCTTATTTCTGGTCCTGGAACACACCAGGCACGCTCCTGCAGCTGGACATCTGTAATTACCCTCTGTCTGGAATGCTCTTCCTCCAGATATCTGCATGCCGGCTCCCTTTCCCTCAAATGTCAGCTTTTCAGGAAGGCCTTCCCTGGCCGCATAATTTAATATCAGACCCCACCCCCACCCCCACTCCAGTATCTCCTATCTCCCTTCCTTATTTTTCTCCACAGAACTTATCACCTTCTAATATACTTTATAAACTAGGAATTATCTACGTTATAATTACATAAAATAATGATACACATATTTGATAGCTAGATTATAGTTTCTTTTGCTTATTATCTCTCTGGATTTAGAGTTTTCATGAAGAGCCAAATTTTTTGTCTTTTTTGTCCATTGCAATCATACCTCTAACAGCAAATACTCAATAAATACACATTGAATTCTGTGTGTGTGTGGTGCGTGTGTGCACACGCACATGGGATGTGCGTGTGTGCACTGGTTTGTGATATAAAATGTCCTTCTTAGTGTGAGTCGCGTTCCACAAGGCTTGTATCACACTACCGCAGAGCACACACACTCGGAAGATCTCTGGGCTTATGCAGAGTGAGGGCTGCAATGTGAGTCAGCACAGACACCCAATAGCTGTGACTTCTTACCCCTGGGTGCCCAGGGCCATTGGGCCAATGGCAATTGCTGTGTAAAGAACGTGTGTGGGGTGCGAGCCTTGTTCAATGCACTATATAAATTGGCAGGAAGATATAGGCAAAGTCAGAAAATCATAAAATTTTCAAGACCCTCAAGATGATCTGGTCCGACCTAATAATTCTAAGATGAGCATCAAAAAGTTACAAAATGATAATGTGATGTGCTCCGGGCCATATGGAAAGCAAATGCTGCATAGAACGGGCACAGTGCTGGGTCATAGGACTCCTTGCCCGATGATCATTACACTCTCTGGCCGTAAAAAAGGAAAATGGGAGGGGCGCCTGGGTGGCTCAGTCAGTTGGGCGTCTGACTTCAGCTCCTGTCATGATCTCACAGTTCGTGGGTTTGAGCCCCACATCGGGCTCTGTGCCTTTTGCTCAGAGCCTGGAGTCAGCTTCAGATTCTGTGTCTCCCTCTCTCTTTCTCTGCCCTTCGCCCACTTGTGCGGTCTCTCTCTCTCAAAAATAAACATTAAAAAATGGTTTTTAAAGGAAAAATGGGAACCTGCTCTCCAAAAGCCTTCTGCCTATTCTTTTTTCTTCAGAAACAACCTGAGATTCTTTCTCCAACTAGGTGCCAATCATCTATTTATTCTACTCAAGACTTGACAATTTGCAGGGCTCTCTGTTTGAAAAACAAAGAGCTGCTAATGATCGCCATTTTTCATAAATCAAAGCTTTCAAAATTCCTTGTCCTAGCAACCAGGAGTGGTTGAATTATCTACTATTATTTCCCTGAATTTCTAATAAAACAATTTCAACTTACACCAGGCCCAGGGATGTTAAAGTCAGTCAAGAATCAAAACCTTTGATCCTTACTGTCCAGCTTTTCATCAGAGCTAAAGAATCTATCCAGAATCAACTCTATATTTTTCCATAACCATAAAACAAAGTGTTTCAATCCATAAGGCACTAACAAGTAAAAGCAAAAGCATCAGTAAAAGCTGTCAGTCACGTTAATTTGGAAGGGAAGAGGGGCGCCGGGGTGGCCCAGTCGGTTAAGCTTCCGACTTCGGCTCAGGTCATGATCTCTCGGTTTGTGGGTTTGAGTCCCACGCTGGGTTCTGGGCTGACAGCTCAGGGCCCAGACCCGGTTTCAGATTCTGTGTCTCCCTCTCTCTCTGCCCCTCCCCCACTCATGCTCTGTCTCTGTCTCAAAAATAAACATTTTAAAAATAAATTTTTTTAATTTGGAAGGGAAGCAGAAACATGTTGATCACAAAGTGAATATTAGTACAGACTGAATAAGTTCATTAACTGTTTGGTTCTCAACTAGACTATAATGAGTCCTTTGAATGTGAAAGGCCAGCTTTCTTAGAAGGCTCAGTATTTCTGTGGTATAAATCCTTAGAGAGTCCAAGGGCTGAGGACATTCGTGACACTGTTGTGCCAAGACTCTGGACTCCTCTGTCCTACTTCACAGAACCCTGCTCTGTTCAGGTGTCCTCACCCCTTTCGGAGAGGCTGGCCCCCACCCCCATTCCTGGAAGGAGCTTATGACTGGACACCATGCAACTTGAGTTTCCTGCCTTGCATCTGAGCATGTGACAATCCTGTGACCCATGAGACAAGGGGAAATCTGCTGGGGGAAGGGGAGCTTCTGAACAAAGTTCTCCCACTTTTCACACAGCCAGGAGTAGGAGATTGAAGGTATCCCCCGCTGTTCAAAAGTTTGCATGATGCCCATTTCCCTTTTACAAAAGACATCCATTAACCTACATTTTCACTAACTGAAAGAAATCCAAAAAAGGTCTCGTGCGGTCGCCAAAAAAAAGTGAAAAGCAAAGATAGCATTCAGCATTAGTTTTGTAGTGAGCAGTTATAAAAGTAGTGCAGACCCCCAGCGGTGAGAGTGGTCCCACCGAGTTCCGTCCCCAAAACTACACCCAACACCCCCTCTTCTAGCCACATAGCTTTGAACCATGTCTGTGAGCATCTGTGTTTGGCCTTGATTTACTTTGTACAACCACTAGCAAGATGTGTCCTAAGGCAACAGAGAAATCAAAAAGAGGTTATTTTGGGGAGTCTGAGAATGCTCACAAATTTTTCCATATAATGAATGGCAAATGCCTCTTTGCTTTGGGTCATTTTGCCTACAAAAGCTTTCATACGCACTCTACTTCCAGAGAGTGGGGGGAAGTGTACTCCTTTACTCTTTTATTTTTTAATATTTCTTTATTTTGAGGGAGAAGGAGGGGCAGAGAGAGGAGAGAAAGATTCTCCAGCAGGCTCCATGCTCTGACCATGGAGCCTGATGCAGGTCTTGGACCACAAACCGTGAGATCATGACCTAAGCAGGAACCAAGAGTCGGATGCTCAACCAATTGAGCCACTCATGTCCTCTTC
>NW_027532002.1:7194887-7292436 GCF_008692635.1 Crocuta crocuta
ACCAATTGCCCCCCCCCTTTTCTTTTCCTTTTTTTTTTTTTTTTTTTTAATGTTTTACTTATTTCTGAGAGAGAGAGAGCGCGAGCGAGCGAGCAGGGGAGGGTCAGAGAGAGAGGGAGACACAGAATCCAAAGCAGGCTCCAGGCTCTGAGCTGGCTGTCAGCACAGAGCCCGATGCAGGACTCGAACCCACCAACCATGAGATCATGACCTGAGCAGAAGTCAGAAGCTTGACTGACTAAGCCACCCAGGGGCCCCTCCCTTACTCTTTCTACCTGTGATGCCAGGTAATGCCGTTGTCATCTTGATACCGAAAGGAGAGGGAAAGGGAAGCAAAGAACAAAGCCCTTCCACCAAGAGCCAATAGACTGCAGGGAAGCTGACAGTGGTTTGGTTACCCTATCTCTCACCTCTACAGGGTTTTCTGTATTTGCAGCAGAAGCACCCTAACCCGTACAATTACTACCCCCTGACATGTTCCTAGGAGGCAGTTAGGAGGTATGAATGCCTTACACATTTTGGGGGCAGCACCAGAAAAGCTGCACGAATAGCAGCTTTTGTGCAGGAAACTTTGTCCTGTGACCTTAGAGAGTACAGTGGTCCCTGCCTTATCTAAGGAGTGCGGGTGGGCAAGGGGGGATGCCTTCCAAGATCCTCAGCGGAAGCCTAAATCCACAGGTAGTACTGAGCCCTGTATATACTTTTTTTTTTCTGTACGTACATACCTATGATAAAGTTCAGTTTGCAAGCTGGGGACAGTAAGAGATTAAAGACAGTAACTAAGAAGGAAACAGAAAACTATAGCAGTATACTATAATAAAAGTTATGTAAATACGATCTCTCTCTCAAACTACTGCACTGTACTCACCCTTTTTCCTGGGATGACTTGAGCTGAGGACATGCCCACGTGATGAGACGAGCTGGCTGACCCAGGGTCTGTGAGGTCGAGCTAGGCTGCCATTGGCCTGCCGATTCATCAGAAAGAGGAGCGCCTGCTCCCAAAGCGCGTTTGATTACGGGGAAGTGAAACCTCAGAAAGCAAAACCACGGATAAAGCAGAACCACCGTAGGAGGATCAAGGTAGAAGATCCGTGTCCCTGGAGTGAAATGTGAGAGCAGCTGCAGAGGCCAACACCTGGCATGACACCTTGCCTACGTGTGCTGTTGTTGTAGGGAACCCAGGACAACCGGATTTCCCCCGAGGGAGGACACAGAACAGCAAATCCACTGTAGCACAGGCCCACTTCCTCCTCCGGCTGCCAGGAAAATACTCTGAACAAGACCTTAAGGAAGAGGATGTTTCAGTACTTGCTTTGCCCTTAAACTCCCATGAATAGGTATCTGTATTTTGTGGGGGTGCCTGTCTTTATTGTCCCACGAGGAGGAAGGACAAGCCACGAACGCTTTGAGGTGGCGCCAATCTTACTATAAACTCCTGCGGGCCACTGAAGATTGCAGCCTGCCCATGAAAGTGGCCGCCCGGGGACTCTGTTCCCCAAAGATGCAGATCTTTATCTCCACAAGAGCCCGATCCTCCTCCAAGCAGCAGAAAGTATACCTTATCCCAGGAGTCAGTGAACTTGGGGGAGGAGAGGAAAGGGACTTTTCCAACAAGCTGCCACTCAAAACAGCAGATATTTTTCAATGCATATGGTTAGATTCCTTATTGTGAACTATATATAGTTCTAGAAAACTTCATATTTGAAATGTTCATAGTGTAGATCATATCTGATCAAATTGCACGTTTCTTTGCTCGTTCAGGGTTAAAGCAAACACTACTAACATCTGAGATAGCTGCACCTGCGGACTATTCTAGTCTTTCTAACAAAGTATTTACAGTACAGTGCTGTGATCTCACATGATCAAAGCGTGCCCATTCTTTGATTATGAAACAACAAAAGAGCCAGCAGAGGATACCCCTGGAAATGTCTGCACATGCGTCCGTCCAGTGGGGGCATCTGGAGAGAGCCACAGAAGCATCACGGTACTAGTAAACTCAGCAGTACCAAGGTTACACGGTAGGAAACTTGGTTCCCAGATGACTCATATTCTGCTTTGAGGGCATAAGAGTTGTGCCTGGGGCTTGAAAAGCTGTACAAAAATCTAATTAACTAGTCATGAGAAATGCACGAATTGCTTTGCATTAGCAGAGAAGACCTGCTGCTGGACCCCATTCCTCAGCCAGAGGGAGAGGACACCACAGCCTTTGGGGACAGGGAGGAAGGAAGCATGGTAGAGTGCAGGCCAAGCTGACCCTGAGAACCAACCACAGAGAACATCTTCTGAGGAGGTAGGGGACTGACAGAAAAAGGCAACTCTGGAAATAAAAATGGGAAGGGGATATGCACACAGCCGCCTGTGTTGCTATCAGTGAATATGCAATGAACCGTCTCCTAGGTGATTAAGAGTATCCATCCAGGAAGACCTGATCTGTAGAGGCTCCCCCACCACCCGGTCTCCTAATTTTACAACGTTTTTACCTTCTCAGCCTTACTCTGCCCATTTCCCCCCCTTGTTCTAAGTAACAGTTTTGTTGAGATGTAATTCACATAATCTGCAATTCACCTGTTTAAAAGTATACAGTTTGGTGACTTTTAGTATATTACCGAGATGTGCAGCCCTTACCACAATTTCATCATTCCCACCAGAAAACCCCAGACCCATTAGCAGTCACTCCAATTTCTCTCCAGCCCTCCCTGCCTTAGGAAATTACTTATCTGCTTTCTGTCTCTATGATTTGCCTATTGCAGACATTTCATATATGTGGAATCATACAATAGGTAGGCTTTTGTAACCCGCTTCTTTCACATAATGTTTACAAGGTTTGCTACCGTTGTAGCACATGCACTATATCACTTTGTAAAATCTTTTCTGTAGCTTTTCCTGTTCAGCTCTAGCTTTGCTACTTATATTCCTTAAGTGGTTCACTATTCACTCCTAAAAAGTAGTTGTGAACTACAAATCAAGTTTAAGAAGCAGTCTTGGTTCAGACAAATCTATGTGACATCTCCAAAGGCAAGGGAATCAAATGCAAAAATGAACTCCTGGGAACTTATCAAGATAAAAAGCTTCTGCACGGCAACGGAAACAATCAACAAAACTAATAGGCAACCAACGGAATGGGAAAAGATAGTTGCAAATGACAGATCGGATAAAGGGCTGGTCCTTATAAACCTATAAGGAACTCACCAAACTCCACACCCAAAAAACAAATAATCCAGTGAAGAAATGGGCAGAAGACTTGAACAGACACTTCTCCAAAGAGGACATCCAGGTGCTCCAGATGGCCAACAGACACATGAAACAATGCTCAACATCACGTATCACCAGGGAAATACAAGTCAAAACCATATTGAGGTACCACCTCACACCGGTCAGAGTGGCTAAAATGAACAAATCAGGAGACTAGAGATGCTGGCGAGGATGTGGAGAAACGGGCACCCTCCTACACTGTTGGTGGGAATGGAAACTGGTGCAGCTGCTCTGTAAAACAGTATGGAAGTTTCTCAAAAAGTTAACAATAGAATTCCCCTATGACCCAGCAATAGCACTGCTAGGAATTTACCCAAGGGATACAGGGGTGCTGATGCATAGGGGCACATGGACCCCAATGTTCATAGCAGCATTTCCAGCAATAGCCAAATCATGGACAGAGCCTAAATGTCCACCAACTGATGAATGGATCAAGAAGATGTGGTTTACCTATACAATAATACTACATGGCAATGAGAAAGAATGAAATCTGGCCATGTGTAGCAATGTGGATGGAATTCGGGGGTATTATGCTGAGTGAAATAGGTCAGGCAGAGAAGGACAGGTACCTTACATTTTCATTCATATGTGGAGTAGGAGAAACTTAACAGAGGACCATGGGGGAGGGGAAGGGGAAAAACAGTTAAGGAGAGGGAGGGAGGCAAACCATAAGAGACTCTTAAATACTGAGAACAAACTGAGGGCTGATAGGGGTGGGGGAGAGGGGAAGGGGGGTGATGGGCGTGGAGGAGGGCACTTGTTGAGATGAGCACTGAGTGTTATATGGAAACCAACTTGACAATAAATTATATTTTAAAAATATAAATAAATAAATAAATAAAAGAATTCCAAGTGGGGGAAAAAGTCTATATGATTTTGTTGAGAGTCTCCTCCTGCACCTAAGTGCAAATATTCCATATTATAAGTTTCTCTTTTTAAAAAAACCCTAATTTTCTAAAAAGCATTAAAGGCATGTGGCTAAAGTGAACCAGTGATGGGGCCCTTACAGAACTGATTTACATACAAGAGATAAAGGAGGGACTATCGCAGCATCCCTATGATAGAGTGCCTGGGATATAGATCTATTCATTTACTCAACAATTATTGAGTGCCACCTGCAAGCAAGACACTGTTCGAGGTACTGGAGATTGGCAGTGAGCAGAACAGACAAAAACATCTGCCTGCAAAGCATGGATTTTGGTGATGGGATCAAATTATTTAAAGAAAGAAGGAAAACCAAGATAATAGTAAACAGGATATTCACAGTGGTTCCTTTCAGAGGAAGAGAGTGAAAGAGGGGGAGGGAAGGAAGGGAGAGAATACCCAGGTAGATGCAAGGGTAGGTGATATTCCCAGACTGAGTTGACTCTCTTTGGAGAGTTCTTCTGCTATGTGTTGTAACTTACATGTCTGTTGCACAGATTTATTTGCAAAGATTGAATAGGACACCAAATTTAATTTCAAAAGGAGCCACTCCTCTGGATCAGAAGGTATAAACAGTGGTGTCTCTTTGGATGAGAGATGTCTGGGCTAGTTTTAAATGTTTATGGGAAAGTGGGATACCCGGTGGAATCTTGCACAGAATGGAAAAATTCTAAACTGATGGGCTTACGCTTCAAGGCTTTGAAAGGCTGGTGAAGAGCAAAACAGCTAGGTAATATATTTAGAGGAGATTTTTCAAGTTCTATTAGACAGTTATGAACTCCGAGTGATTATTTATCACCCGGAAAAGGAACAACAGAGCATCTATAGAAGAATGGAACTTCGTGACACCAGAGGTGTTTATGTTTCATTCACAAGTTTTCAATTTTCACTTTTCTTTCACAGACACTATCCCATTTGATTTTCCCACGTATTATTAACCCATTTTATGGATGAGAAAATTCAGAGGGGTCCAAATTAACACAAGCAATTGGGCCAGCTCCCAGCTTTCCAACACTTGTCCCACAACATCATTCTTTCTTTAAAGGTTTTTAATGTTTATTTTTAAGAGAGAAAGAGAACACGTGCACGCACGCAAGCGAGCAGGAGAGGGGACAGAGAGAGAGGGAGACACAGAATCCGAAGCAAGCCAGGCTCTGAGCCGTCAGCACAGAGCCCAAAGCCAGGGCTCAAACCCACAAACTGCAAGATCATGATCTGAGCCAAAGCTGGACACTTAACCACCTGAGCCACCCAGGCGTCCCATACACAACACCATTCTTGAAGTCCAGGGTTCTGGTCAACCCACATTTATTTATAAAACCCAAGGTTGTATGTTAGAAATAAGTTTCAGAGAGTTAAATTTAAAGCAATAAAAAGAAATATCGGTCCACTCGATGGGTGGAAAATGCATGGAACTCATTACTGTAAGGAGGACCACAAGCTGAAACTACATACGCTCTCAGAAACAGGTCTATATGAATTCCAGAGTGACAGATTTACACTCAGCTATTTGTGAAAAGTAAGACGTCCACAGGGCATGTCTTCCTTGAAAAGCTTCTGAGACTCCTTACAAAATACCCCTTAGTGCCATTACTGGGGTTAGAATGCAGAACCAAATAAGTATTGTGGCAATTATTATATTCTTACGACAAATTACATTGTCTAATTCCAAATCACGTCTTCTGTTTGTAATTGCCTAGGATTTGCTGTGGTTATGTTCCTAATCTTAATCTGATATTATTTCAAGAGAGTTTACAAAGCCCCTGTCAGTTGCTTTTTTTCCACTGAGGAAGAATTCATGTTTGGAAAAAAAGAAAAAGGCGTGTGAGTTAGTTTGGCTGCTTAAAACTAGCATAGGGCTCTCATATGATAAAGATCAAGCCTCGGGCATATTAACGTCACATAAAAGAAAAAAAGTTCTGTGCCCTGATCACTGACAGTACTTCAACCTTGGACACTGATCACGAGGGAGATAACAGAGAGGACACCTGGCTTGAACTAAACAGGTCCCCAGCCAGAAAGTAATAACTCACAGCACACTTCCTGTGGGAGACAGTATAATACTCTCTTTGCATATGAAAGACAGCAAAATAGTGTTATTTACCCAATAAACATGGCTTAACAGTTTCACCGTCTGCAGGGACAGACGCTATAAAACAAAACGGCTAATTTTTCCATAATAAAGTGAATTTGAATGAGCAACTTAAATCAATATTAGGCAGCCGAATTATGTGTATTAATATCTACACATCATTAGCATAATCCCAAGTGAGTATTTTCATTACTAAAAGTAATACTAGGCTTGACTTTGCCTTTCCCTTGATATTAACTTATATATTATATATTTGCTAGGAAATAACTTTTTGAAACCTAATCCACTTCTGCTTTCTTGGTATACATATACCCACAAACACACACGCATAGACATATATCCATGCATACAGACGTATATCACACACGTACGTGTTTTATACACAGATGCATATTCATGGCAAGAAGTCTCAGTAGGAACATGATCAGATGAGAATTTTCTACGTAGGTCAGGAGAAAAATGTGTTCCTTGTTCTCTCAAGCTTCTCTTCCCAACTTCCTAGCACTGCAGGCTTTCTTTGGAAAGAGGGGTGCACAGAACTCTAACATGTAAATATGTGAAGTCTCGAGTTATAGGAAAGCATCAAACAAGGCACAAAACCTGTATCAATAAGAATCTGATGGAGTTCCACTCTGTCCCTCTGTGTTATTTCATTTCAACATCTCCGTACAGACCTAGACAATGAAGAACATCTCTCAAGGTCTGGCACTAAAACAAACCAGGGACCTGAGATTGGGAGCTGAATGGGGCCTCAGTGAAGGGAGGGTACCTTTCTGGCTTAGAGAGGGCACAGCGCTCCAACTAGGAGAGCCATGGGACAGTGAATCAGCAGGTTTTGGGTGGCGGATTCTATGATAAAGGCTTGACCATTCTCACTGGAGTCATCCAGCATAGTGGCTATCACATCACAAGTGTGATGTGAGCCGTTATCTAATTTTAAATAGTCTAGCAGCCACATTAAACATTTTTGAACAGGTGAAAGTGATTTTCAAAATACCTTTTTTTTTTTTAAGAACTGAATACCCATAAAACGTTATCGGTTCAATATATAAGCCATAGAACAAGCCTGTTCGTGAGATATGTTATGTCCTTTGTGTTTTGTACTAAGGCTTCAAACTCTGGTGGGTATTTTACACTTGCAGTCACGCTGGCCACATTTCAAGACCTGAATAGCCCACAGGGCTACCATATAAGGCAGTGCAGGGCTCAGTCTGGAGATTGTGATAGGTCAGTTTTGCAGGCACACATTCTAGTATTTGCTGCAGAAGATTTACCAGTAAAGCCATACTCCCAGTGTTCAGCCTGTCCCAAGGATACAAAGGACAAGAGGAAATCCAGGTACCAGACCTCTGATGAGAAAAGAATTGCAGACAGTGATCAAGTGATCCTGTGATTCACACCGCCCTGAATTTATGATCTGAGTTACGTCAAGAAGGACTAAGCCATACATTCTATAGTCCTCTAGCTATTATGTTTGAATCCAGTGGCCTCAACCTATTTCTTGACAGTTGTTTGACCCTCTAAAGATACCATCTATATTTCCATTTCCTTGATGCACTTGAGGACAGTAACAGAAGTTCAAGCTCAAGGAGAAGGGTAGCTTCCTTTTCGTAGGAACGGTCATGTTCCTGCATCTTATTGGCACCCACTTTCTTCCAATTAAATGTGCCAAAAAGTCCAAAAGCTAATATTATTTTCTAAAGACCAGTGCAATTGCTTTGCCCCATATGTGGGCCTTTTCCAGAAGTAAAATACTTCTAGGCAAATAGTTTGCTGATGGCCAAGTTAGTAGAAAATCTCCTTTAAAAGGATTAGGAGGAACTTGACGGAGGAACAAGGGGGAGCAGAAGGGGGGAAATGGTGGGGGAAAGGGAGAGAGACTCTTGAATGCTGACAAAAACTGAGGACTGATGGATGTGGGGGGGAGGAGGGATGGGCATGGAGGAGGACACTTGTGGGGATGAGCACTGGGTGTTATATGGAAACTAATTTGACAGTAAACTATTTGTAAAAATAAATAAACACAATCTAACATGTCTGCCAAAAAAAAGAAAAAAAGAAAATCTTTAAATAGCATGGCTTGGGTATGCCACTAGCAACCTCAGTCCACACATTCACAATTTTCCTATTTTCTTTATGATGTTTTGGAAGATGTACAATTATAAGATCCAAACTATTTCTGATCATGAGNTTTTTTCCTCTTTGAGGGTGAAATTATAACTCACTGTGGGACTCTTTTTTTTTTAAGAAATAGAGTTGCCATTAGGGAAACTATAGACCATTTTTTTAAAAGCTTGAATCCAACTTCAAGGCTAGAAGCGTTTATAAACATTTTCACTACTCTCCCCAACACCATCCTCTAGCTGTCATTCCACTGTCCCCCTGAAAATGATGAAAAAATTACTTTAAAAAAAGAGCCCATTCCCAAAACTAGTGTAATATAACCTAAGTAGCACACAGAGCAAATACAGAAACGGGAGAACACTATCAAATTTTCTATCCTTAGCTTTTTTAAAAAAAAAACACGTATTCATTTTTGAGACTGAGAGAGACAGAGCATGTGTAGGGAATGGGCAGAGAGAGAGGGAGACACAGAATCTGAAGCAGGCTCCAGGTTCTGAGCTGTCAGCAAAGAGCCCCATGCAGGGCTCGAACTCACCGACCGCAAGATCATGACCTGAGCCAAAGTTGGACGCTTAACCGACTGAGCCACTCAGGCTCCCCATATCCTTAGCTTCTTAATTTTACATTGGTAATGTCCCTATCTTAGAATCACCTTCCCTGTTTACCAGTGCTGCCCAGTAGAATCTTCCACAGAATGGTGGAACTTTACTATTTCTGTATGGTCTAATATGGCAGCCACTAACCACACGTGCTATTGAGCACTTGAAATGTGCCTCATGCAACAGAGGGACTGAATTTATGTAAATGTAAAGAGCCACATGTGGCTAGTGGTTACCCTACTGGACAGTACAGCTGTATATAGTTAGCTATAGTGAGGGCAGATGCTAGGTCACTTCAGTCTTTGTGCCTCTATTGGCATCACAGCCTTGAGACTTAAGGCTCACTTAAAATACAAAGCACTTTATAACTTCTGTTTTGAAAATATTAAATAACAGAATAGCCTCAATGAAGCCAGACAGAAAAACAAAAAACCAAAAAACAGTGGTAAGAAATTCTCTTAGGATAATGCTATGCCCTGGGATCAGCCAGGAAGGAGGGACTGAGAATGAATGTTCTGGGAATGTGGGTCTTAGATGTCAGTTGCAGCTCGAGCTCCACCACCAACTTGCTGAGCGGCCCTGGGCAGTCCTGGAGCTCCTCCGACACTCAATCTCTTACTTAGGTAATTCTGGAAACTGCAAGCTTCCCCCTCACTTGAAACCAACAATGAAACGTAAAGTTAAACCAGCTTGCCATGAAAAAAAACAACAACAAAATAAACATTGTCAGGTAGGAAATGTTGCATCTGGTCTACCTGAATGCCTTCTGTGATTTCAGTTCCTTTACTTTTTCACTTAAAATAAATACGTATTCTTCCCCGAGGATTCAGAATCTGGGAGGTTCCTGAGGGGATCCCAAGACTTGAAAAGCTCACACAAAGTGGAATGCTTTTAAAACTCCAGTGGAGAAAAGAATCAAGTGGATACAAAGTAGTACTATTCTTAGTACTTAGGTACTTAGTAGCACTATTCTTTCCCCACACCCCTCCCCCCGCTGTCTTTTTTCTTTCATTTCGAAAATTTTCAAACCGTAGGAAGGTTGCAAGAATAGAACAATGAACACCTATATCCCCTTCACTTTGTGAGGTTGTTCTTAGGTAGAGACCCATAAATCCCATCTCCTAGGTGCCTTGGTAACACCTCCCAGTTCCTAACACCTGTGACAATAAGCTTGGGTCAGGCTGGATGTGGGTCTGGATAACCACCAGGGCAACAGAAGGAAGTATATTAACTGTATTTTCTCTGTTAACAATGAACATGAATTTCAGCCTTAAGCCTTACTGTCAGATGCTTTAAAAACAGAGACAAAAACCAACGTGTATGTTTCAAGAGGGAAAAAACCATGATCTTTGAAATTAAGTACACTTTGCTCCCAAAGCAGCACCTTGAATCCAAGCCCTGTGGCCTCATGAACTTAACCTCTTTGTTTGCAAAAGGGGATACTCTGTCTACCTCAAAGAAACACTCTGAGGATTGCATGTAAACAGGGTGACACAGGGCAACCATTCAGAATTGTTAGCTGCTTTTATAATTTAGTAAGCATTTTCCCAAACAGTACTTCAGGAATGACAATCCTGTGGGATACGTTCATCAGCTGTCACTGTCACTTTCTGGTTTAAAGATCAGAGAACTAAAGCTCACAGATATTAAGGGTAGGAGGGGGGGAAGGGTGGGAGACATTGACGTCAACTGGGCAGGTAGAATAGCCACATCTGTGGGAGACAATGCTTCCTCACCCTGTTAATACTCACATCTACTCCAGGAAGCAGGCTGTCACAGCTGTAGTTTGCAGAGAGGTATTTAAGGCTCAGAGAGGCTAATTTCACCAAAGGTCACATACCTAGCTAGTTGTAGGGCTTGGTTAAGTACCTGGTTTAACGGACTATGTTAAGGGTTTAGGAACTTTGGTTAAGGGCCCAAGGGTCCTGGTTAAGGGCTTAAAGCCTCTGACCAAGGGTTTAAGAGCCTTATAAGGGCTTAGGTGTCCTGCCCAAGGGTTTAAATGCCTTGGTTAAAAGTTTCAGTGTCCAGGGGCACCTCGGTGGTCAGTAAAACCGTCTGACTCTTAATTTTGGCTCAGAGCATGATCTCATGGTTCAGGAGTTCAAGCCCCACATCAGAGTCTGGGCTGACACTGTGGAGCCTGCTTGGGATTCTCTCTCTCTCCCTCTATCTCAAAAAATATACTTTATATATATACATAAAGTATATAACCTTTATGTGTGTATGTGTATATGTATGTATGTATATATATATACGTATATATATATATATACATACATACATACAGGTTTCAGTGTCCAGATCCTCTGACTCTGAGTTCAGGCTCTTCCTGCAACATCTAATGAAGACACATTGCAGAATGTGAAAATTCTCGCCATCCCAAGAAAGCAGACCATTTATCCAGATTCTGGGGGGGAGGGGAGGGGTTCTGCCAGCCAAGTGGCATCTATCCTCTCCTCCTGAAAAACTGTTCTCTCCAGCAGGCCCACCAAGGCAGGGGCTGACTGGCAGCCTGTACGACGTGTAGACAGTGTCTCAACTCCAGAAGTCTAATCGATGTAACCTCTGACCTGAGCTGATTACATTTTAAGTAAGGCTATTCACTGAACACCTTTATTAGAGAATGTCTATGGGAACGTAGACATTGGATGATTTAAAATAACACTTTATAGGGCTGAGGTCGGGTGACTTTGACAGGCCAAACTATTGAAGCAAGGCCAGGCTGTAATTACACCATACTGTAAAGACCATATTCGAAGATCGGCCCCCACAAAAGTGTTCAATTAATAATAAATGAGGGGGAACACAGGCTGTTTGCACAAGCAGCTGGTGGATGCCCCTCCCTGGGTACAGAGCTGAAAAGTTTTATCACCACTTGGCAATGTACGCAGGCCAGGTCTTCGACCTCAGATCACAGTCAACAGACACGTGGGTCCCGCTGCAGACCCGACAGCCTGTGGGACCTGCACATTCCTAACCGGATTTTCCTGTAGCCATGGAACCCTTGAATACACCTCTGCTTTCCTTAGTAACTTTGAGACACACAAGTGTGTACTGTCACACCAACCGGCCTGCACCAGCACACAGACATCTGTCTCGACTGCCTGAACCAGAATCCATGGGAGAAACAGCATTCCGGCTTCCATTCTCACGGAGCAAATGGAAAAAGAAACAGGAATGTACTTAGAGGACTTGGAAACTACTAAAGTAGATCAAATGGAGGATTTATGGAAAAAAACATTCTAAACAGAAATCTGACCAACATCATAACAGGTGAGAAACATAAAAAGAAGAGAGCAAAGAAGGAGGGAAGCCATTCATTGTGAAAATTAAATGACATACTTCAGGAGCCATGAAATGTGAAAACATTCATAAAACATAAATGATCGGTGGGTGATAGATGGGTGCTATTAATCATACGTCCATCCCTGGGTCCCTTTCTCTTTCCCTGATTCTAACAGTCTTAGCAAGAATCTCGATCTTCTGGTAAAAACTCTTTTCCAAACCACACCAATGTGACACTACTCACGTGTAGATTTTCCAAACCCGATGCCCGGCTATTCTGATCATTGTGCAAAAACAGGAGGCCCTGCAGAGCAGCAGACGGCCCTCAGCGGGACTGACACTCAGGCCAAGCCCCGGGGTGCGGCTCAGGGAACACACTGCAGTTACATCCCTCACCAACTGGCCTGGTGTTTGCAGCTCCCAAATACCTGGTGTTTGCATCTCCCAAAAATTGAACAAATGGCAGGGTCTTTCAAAACCCTCCATGGGGGGTTAGGGGGAGGGAGACCTGGTGTTTTAGTAAAAGCACACATTTCTGCGGGCCCTTGTCAAACCCAGCAAACACACAGTAAAGAGTCCTTCCTTTCAGTTTCTTTATCACTGGGTTCATCTGGGTCACCACAAAGGGACCGTGAAAAATCTAATAAGTAAAAATGAAGTGTGGGAAGGTCACTAGAAAAATAGCAAAGAACAGTGCTCCTCATGGGAGTGGAGGATTTCGGGGCACCTGGGGGGCTCAGTCGGTTAAACGTCCTACTTCGGCTCAAGTCATGATCTCATGGTCTGTGGATTCAAGCTCCACATCAGGCCCTGTGCTGACAGCTCAGAGCCTGGAGCCTGCTTCACATTCTGTGTCCCCCTCTCTCTTCTCTCCTCCTGTGTTCTATCTACCAAAAATAAACAAACATTAAAAGAAACAAAAAAAGGAAGTGTAGGACTTTTTTCAGGACGTTAGTGTTAGCTTTGTGATTTTTTTCATTTGCAATTTTTTTTTTGGTGATTTAAAATAAAAGTAACCAAGCCTTCCTGACCCTCTAGGTAATTCTGAGATTAAATTACCAGCAGTTGTCACTAAAACAAAGGTAAAGAAAGGTTTTTTTTTAGACAAAATTGAATATTTCTGAATCATTCAGGGATTCAAAAGATGATTTGTCAGTGTCAATGTCTGTTTCAACAAAGATACCCTATTTTGTAGCACTGGATCCATGGAGTTTATAATCACACCTATAGGTCTTGGCAGCATTTTTATAGTTCAGTTTCACCTTCTGCATCTAGGGAATGAAAGATTTGTATATGTCACTGGTGCTGACCCTCCAATAATGGGTAATGAAAATTCCTATTTATCACTTCTAGGATCAAGCTAGTGTGACAGCAGAAAATAGCATTATTTGGCCTGCATTACTGTTGTACAAAATCTGGAGGACTAAGTCCCTCAATCCATTCAGGAATGTTCTGTTCCCAATTAAGGTTTCAATGATTCTGCACATAAATACTGATTTTTACCTTTTTCCATTTGCATTTTAATTTAAAAAGTCTAGGTTGATTTCATTTCTATAATACAGTGTGTTTACGTTCTCAAAATCTTAACAACTTCGTATCCCAGGGGTCCCTTTAATATTTAATTTTTACCTTGTTCAGTTACTGGAAAAGATCTCAGAGCTTCTTTATTACTTTACTTGAGTTGTTGTTTTTTTTTAAACACTGAAATTACCATTTGGCAATCAAATCACTAAAAATGCAAAAAGTTCTTATTTCAATTATAAAAGCAAATATAACCCATGATTATTATTAAGAAAACTATTTTGCAAATCAACCATTGTTTATTTCAGAATATGATCAAGTACCACAGGCTAGAGTAAAAGCATAAGGATAGTGAGTTTTCTCCCCCATTTAAAACAATAAAGGTAATCAAACCATCCTGCCAATATAGGGGATTGTGAAATTTAATTACTAGCAGTTATCATTAAAACAAAGGCAAAGCAATTTCTTCTACACATAATTGAATATTCCAGAAGAAAATTTCTGAACAGTTCTTGGAAAATGTGTTTAAAAATTTATTTTAACCTGATTATTTGTTGTGTCTCAGGTGATAAGGCAGAACGAAGGGCACACGTGGGTGGTGCGGTTTAACACCAGCAGGTGAAAATGTGTTCTCACAAAGATCAGAGAACTTTGAGCTTAATGCTGAGTGAGTTATTAGCTCTTTACTCTCTGTGCAAACACAACCAAACCTAAATCTTCCACATCTATTCCTCAAAGGGAGGTTTAACCCATATTATTGGAGTTCCCCTCTCCATATGTTATTCACTATAAAATCAACAGTTCCTTTTTTACTGCTCAATTGCCCAAACACGTCCTTAGGCTTCCAGAGCTGTTCCATCAAACCCACTGCCACCTGAACAGAAAAGAAAACCTCTTACATCAGCACCAAGAGTAAGTGATGTAGTCCCTCCACGTGTGATGCTGCTTATGGGTCTAGAAGCATAACTGTCCAGAGACATCACCTCGAAAATGGATCAATAGCCCTAAGAAAGGAAGCTAAAAATTAGCCCATCTCCAGGCCTTTGCCTAAGCTCTTCCCTCTTCCTGAAATGTCTTCCCCTGCCTCTTCCTCTCTGGAAAAATCCCATGTACCCTTTGAGCCCCAATTCATAGGTCACCTCCACTGACCCCTGAAGACTGAAGGAATCACTCTCCTTCTTGTACTCTCCTCCACATAATTCATTTTATCCAACTGGAATAGACTACTATTTGTTGCCCACCTCTGCTGATGGTGAGGGAAAGGACCTTGATTCATCTATTCCAAACACTTGGGACAATGCCCGAAACCTAAAATACACTTAACAATGTTTATTTAATGGAACCAAAACCTCAAGACCAAATTTAGTGTGGACTATAAGAGGCAAGTTTTATATGTGTTGGACTTATTTCTGTGCTTAAAGTCTGACCATGAAGTGCTTTCTATTTCATTCCTCAAAGGAGCAAAATTTATTCACCCAAACACTAAATACCATGCCCTGTGCTCAATGTTGTATACACATTATCTCATTTAGTCCACACAGCATTCCTCTAAGTAGGTCCTTGATTAGCAGTAGCCTCCTTTACAGACGAGGAAATTGAGGCCTGGAGAAGTTGAGTAACTCACCTCCAAGGACCCAGCTGGTCAGGGGGTGCAGCCAGAACTCAACAATAATCCCAGAACTTCAAAACTAGAAGGAATCCTAAAATGATCTTCCTCACTTAGCCTCCTCATGGCTGAGGCTTATAACTTACTTCCTGGCACATAGTAGGTCCTCTGTGAAAATGAATAGATTGATGAGGTGCCCTATTTTCTCAGACTCTGGCCTTTGTCTGGGAGAACACAGCTGACGCCACAAATGGGTTCCATTCTTCAGGGCCCAACACCTCTCCCAGGTGTGAATTACTTGCACCACCTGAATTATTCATGATCCACACCATGGTAAGTGTGCTTAAAAAGAGGAACTAAGGTTTCTTGTATTTTTCAAGATAAAGTGTCTGACTAATTGGGGTATTAAGCCACAGAAGCTCATGGGCCAGGTTGATCTACATCAAGTACTATATCCTTGCCCACTTTCTGAATCTTGGTGTCTACCTAATTTCCCAGTTCCCATTAGGATTCAAAAAACTGTAAAGCAGAAAGGAGAACCATCAGAAGCACCTGTATCCTATCTGCAAGGAGATCACCATCTAAAATGTCTGTGGGACTTCAAACCCACGTGTTCTTCTTAATGAACTTAATGAGTTCAATTTCTTCATCAGGTTTCTTCAGCTACACCAAGAGCTCAACTTTCAGGTGCCACATGTCTGTAATTTCTGCATCAGTAAATCGTGTGAGAATGCTGCCTCCTGGTCTCTTCTCCATTCTTCTTTCCCATTGCCTCCTCTCTCCCCCACCGGTTCCTTTCCTAGTGGACAGTTTTCTGAGCGGGATAACTATATGCTAATAGTAAGCCAACATCACTGTATTTTAAATTCAATGTTAGTCAACCAAATTGAATTGAAAAGCAGCAGCCGTGGTTTGGGGATACTAAAAATACACCATAGCATTTGCTGAGTTCTCAGAATTAAAACCACACGCGGTCAACTTGTTGCTGCTCTTAATAAGATATGACTGTTCTGCCCCATTGGCTGCTACTACCAGAAACTTGAACTATATCATATGCCTAACAACACTGTGCTTTTGATTAGTTGGCAGTGATCAAGAAAGGAAGTGCCATTTCCCTGGAACTAAACCTGCCAAAAAGATAACAGATGGCTTTCAAGGGATCACCTTGGGCCACATCACAATCGCACCTTAGTCAAACTCGCCTTGTATTTATGATTAGTTACACATCTATAGATGTGGCTGATTTATGACTGGCTTGCTGTCCAATGGCCCCACCAAGGTGTTTCTTCCTCGGAGTTTAATTTTTAGGGCATGTAGTAAAAAACACACAACAGGAATTAATACGATATTAACATACTGAGTATTTTCCTTAGGACTTCAAGACCTTCTTGACCCCTCAATGCTGCACACTACGCTGAATGTCTGATCAGCTATGCCTTTAGGGTTTGTCATTAAAGTTTTCAATGACCAGAGAGGTAGAAGAATGCTACCTAATGCATCATTCTGATTAGAAGCCTGTCATACTCAGCAACCAGAGGGTCTGTTTCTGTTGATTCTTATTCCTTCCAATTCATTAGCAGTTTTTTTCCTCTTCAATTAGACCTGCTGATCAACCATTAAAAAGCTGAAAGAAGCCCTCCCCTTATTCAGCCACACTTGAAAACAAAATGTATGCCTGGAAAGTGAAATCACAGAGAGTATTATATGAAAATGTTCAAGAGGCCACATAGGAAAATCACACACACACACACACTTGTAAACTGGCAAATTGGCAGAGGTTGGGTTCGACCTCCTTTCCTCTAACTCGCTTCAATCAGGACCAGAAAGACAGAATCCCTTCATTTACTTCTATCTCAAGCCATGCCCCAAGCTTGTGTCTCCACGGAGCTAATTTCTGAAACAAACAAAGAAAATCAAGTCTGCGAGGAGCGAGGGTTCTCTCCCCTCAGCCTGGGATTTGGGCACCCAGCCTGGCAGGCGGCGCGCCGCCAGCGAGCCGGGGCGCCCAGCGTCACCCAAGCCTCCCGCGCCCCGCTAGCCCAGATTCCAGCTGCGCCAGAAAGTGCGAGCCTGCCCTGCTCGGTTCGCCTCTCGCCTGCTGCTCCCCAAGTCCCCAGGAGACTCGCGTTCGCAAACTAAGGGCGCCACGGCTCTCCCACCTCTGCGCTGGCAGATGTCAGGCGCAGAGGTGCTGGGGGCGCCCACGGTGCGGGCAAACCAAACAAGTGTCACCCCGGACGCCTGCCCTCACTCCGAGAGAGGGGGCAGGACGGCCACAGGTAGGCTCTACCCCTCCCCGGGTGAGGGACGGGGGCAGGGGACGAGAGACCCAGCGCGGCCGCCGCGTCCGACGGGCTGGAACTCACCCGAGGACACCGAAGAGCCGGACAGGCTGGAGTTGCTGGACGCTGCCATCTCCGTGCGCCCCGCGCGTCGCTGCTGGCTCAGCCCCGGTGCGGACGCCGCCGCCGCTGCCCTCGCCCGGCCGCTCGCAGCCTCCGCGGCCCCCAGCCCATGGCAAAGTCCTGGGGACGCACAGAAAGCACCAGCCTCCGGACTCAGCCTGCACTTCCTGCTCCACCAGATGACGCGCTGCTGCCGCCGCTATTTATTTGTGGTTTCCGTCCCTCTCGGCGCCTTTGCACGCTCTTCTCTGGGTGTCAGTGGGTAGATCGGAGCGGAGGGAGAGCCGGGGGGCGGCCCGAGCGGACTGATCGCGCCTCCAGCGGAGCCCCAGCTGCGGTCGGCGCACGNGGCGGGAGCCAGACAGAGCGACCTCCCCCTTCTCCCTCCGCCCCAACTCCGCTCGCGCGCACACAAAGGAAGGAGAGGAGACGCGGGAGCTCGGGGGCTGGTTCAGCTGCCGCGGGCTTGACAGCTCCCGCGACTGGGGCTGGAGGAGGCGGCTGAGGGCCGCAGGGCGGGGGGGACGCTCGACCCGGGCGCGAGACCCCAAGGTGCCGGGGAGGCCGCCGGGGGGCGCGGGGCTGGCCCCACGGTTTGGAGGCATCCGGGAGTGGGGAGAAGGTGGTGGGGCTCGCTGTCCGTGGCCAGGCTAAGGAGCGGCGAAGACGGCCGCGGTGGGGGATACAGAGGGCAAAGGCGAGGTCGTTAAGGACACGGTGCTAGGCAAAAAGGGGCCTGGGGTGCCAGAGCGGCAGGTGGAGCGCTCCTTCCGCTCCCCTCCAAATTGTCCTTTGTTACTCTGGAGCCGACGGTCCCTGCCCCGCCAGAAGGTGTGTTTCCGAGAACACCTTCCAAACACCGAGGAAGCCCCAGCCAGGTGCTCTTAAGTACCCCAGCCACGGACAGTGACTAACGGATCCATTGGGCTTTTGAGGTTGCCCTTCAAAGAGATAGAGACGTTCCAAATATGTCATCAGGCCCACACAAAGCCGGTGTCAAGAGAAAGAGGTTCTCTGACTGTCTGGTAAAGGATCCTCACAAAAGACTTGGCGGCAGGTCTAACTGTGGCCTTTCAGGATAATGAATTGCTTAGGTGTGTGAGAGGAAGAGACTTGAGCACGGGTGTGTCCCTTCCCCCTTGTATTTAAGCCTAAATTAATTTCACCAGGGGGAAATATCATACGGATTTTTTTTTTAACTCTATTTCAGGCTCCCAGCAGGGTAATCGGTTCTTTCAATCCTGAAGCAACAGAAAACTGTGAAATTTGAACAAAATTGATAGATCAAAGGAAAAAGCAAACACTAAAGGAATGAAAAGTACTCTCATTATGTAGCAAAGTGGAAAGTGCTCACATTGGGGCAGTTCAGTTTTTCAAAACGTGGTTAAAAGGACATAGTCGATTTAAAAATTATCAGGAGTGACACAGGCACAGCCGGCAGTCCTAGGGGGTCCACATCAACCATGCACGCAAAGTACAATGAAAAATGTTGAATAATCATAATATGCACTTGTGTCACATTTTCTAGTTGATTTAAACCTTTTTTTTTTTTTAATTCCCTTCAGGATGCCATCCCCGTTTGTCTTCCCAATAAGGCTCATTTTTTAAATGCAGTTTACTGAGCCCTCCTCAGCCACATTGAGACTTCCTGACCCTCCTCTACATGGAATTTGGAACATCCCTGCCTGGCATAAGGAGACCTGAGCACCCCTTTTTCTTTCCTTTTGTACAGTGCAGCCTTGCTGCAGCCTAACCTAGAGTCCTTCTGGGATATATGGTCCATCACCACATTAAGCTCTCCATCAGAACTGACTTCCTGTTTTCCCAAACTTTTTCTGATCAAAGACTCATCCACTTAACTAGTAATCTATGGATCCCTCCAGATCTTTAGATGGTGGACTGACCTAGCTCAGTTGCCTAGTAAGGATGACACTCTCAGTTTGAAGAAGAAAGACAACACATGAATGCATACTATGGTTCCATCATTTATTACGTGACCTTGAGCAAATTACCTACACTCACCGAGTCTCAGTTTCTCCACCAGCAACCCAAATCCTGATAATATAAGGTGTTCTGAGGATTCAATGAAATGATACGTGTTCTGTAAGTGACTTTTAAATTATGCATTTGAAAGATCAAACCTATGATCCGAACAACTTCTGCTTTCTCCATTGCATCTGGAGATAACTAATCAGCAGTGACTTCTTCTGTCAGGGAAATGTGTCATATTTGGCCCCAGGTTTGTATCTTTCTTGTCCCAAACTGAGAAATACACAACAGCTTTCATTTATTCATCTCTGAAGTCTCACAAAAGGATGTTAAATTCTATTTCTGTAGTTGGATGACAACATTTACCTTCACAGAGCTTTACAGTCGTTAGTTAGGGAAAGTAAAGCATGGCCCCGTGAAATAGATTACTTTTATTATCTCAAATTGACAGATGAAGGGGGAAAAAGTGCACTTGCTGGGAAGGCACTACCCCAAGGCCACCCTGTGCTGTACAAAAGCAGAATAAAACTGAGACTAACTTTTTTCCACAGGGTTCAGAGGCCAGAAGGATACAAGGCCAAAAAACAGGTCTACTGAATAAAAACAAGATGACTGGGGAAACTTAGCTTGTTGGTATGAGGCAGAGCAGGACTCCGAGACCTATTATCTTGAAGAACAAATGGAAAGCTCTAGGTTCAGAATGAAAATCTGAAAGTTAATCAATAATTTAGATTGTTAAAGCCACAACAAATGGAGAAGAAGTCAGCAGGTGTGATTACTCGCTATCACTTTCCTTAGATTCAGAGGCCTAAGGCTGGCTGTTCCCTGTAAAAAAAAAAAAATGTTTACAATATCAGTAAGTCTGGAGGAGGTGGCTGAAATATGATGCTAAGCACTCCTCATGAAGTAGGCTCGTGAACCTATTTGTGAAGCTTCCAAAGCATTTCTCCAGATGAAACAATAAGGATATTCATACATTTCATTCATTCATTCATTCATTCATGCGCATTCATTCTAGCGAATGCCAATTTGTCGGTGGAAAAGGGAATATTGGTGCTACGAAAATCTTAGGTCTATTTGAAAAGTAGGATATTTTAAAGATATGTCTACCTTCAGGGCGCCTGGATGGCTCAGTCAGTTAAGCGTCTGACTTCAGCTCAGGTCATGATCTCGCGGTTCACGGGTTCGAGCCCCACGTTGGGCTCTGTCCTGACAGCCAGCTCAGAGCCTGGATCCTGCTTCGGATTCTCTGTCTCTCTCTCTGTCTCTCTCTCTCTGTCTCTCTTTCTCTCTCTCTCTCTCTCTGCCCCTCACTAGCTCCCATTCTGTCTCTAAAAAATAAATAAAACATTAAAAAATTTTAAAAGATATATCTACCTTCTTTCTTCAGGTATTAAAAGACTTATGGAATGAAAGGAATTTTGTTAATAATTTGCTTTATTGAGGATTAGCAGTTACCAGTCTGATAGCATGAAAGCTACTTTAGCATTTAAAGCCTTCCCATCTTCCCTCTCCAAACATATTTCCTGTTCTCCCCTTCATACGTGCAACAACCCCTTCTCCCTGTGCCCAGAACCACGCAGGGCTGGCAGCATTGGCCTTTTCTGGCGCTCTCCCTGCTGAGGAGCTTATGTTCTGTTGAAGGTGTAGTAGAATGCACCTTCCTGGAGAATCTTCCCTGATCCCTAAGCCAGATTCCAGCTTTCCTTCTACTGAATTCCTCTTGTCTTGCCCCCATACCTCTAAAATGCCAGATATTCTGGTTTGTTTTGATGGTAATTTTGGAACATATTTTAGCTCCATACTCTATTAAGAGTTTCCCAGGGGGCAGGATCCCTATCTGGCCAGCCTTTGTATTCCCTACAATGCTTTCTTTACACACAATAGGTGCTAGGAGATATTCATGGAATAAAGGTGTAAACTAAGAAACTAAGAAATCCATGAAGGGTTCTCATGTTCACCAATCACTTCTCACATCAGTAGCTCTGACCACCAGACAACAAGGTGACAACAGGTCTGGAGCACAAAAAGAAGTCGACGACATGCAATGACGCTGTTGTGCTGTGAACAAGAAAAACTGAAATGGCGAGACTTAGTAAAATTTTGATGGAGCAAATATTTGTAATCCCCACCTCCAATCACCGGCTGTTTCAGCTGGTATAATTTATTGTTTACAGAGTCGCTCTTATGTTGTTGTAATATGTTTATTTTTGTTCTGCTGTTCCTTTGAAGTTTAAAAGCAGACAAGAAAACACCACAGGGTGAATGTGGCTGTCGTGGTCGGAGCCGGGCTCCCATGTTTCGGGCACTCTGGGGTGTTTCTTCGTGAAGGTCATTCCCTTCCTCTGTGCTAAACACAGAATGAAATACTCCTTACTTTCAAGATTAATCCAGTGGCCGGCATTCACAGAAGAATAGTGGGGCTATCTGTCAACTAGCTTTAAATATTTTATGGCGAATACTCCACTGTACCCTGGAAATTGGTCTTTTCGCTATCAATTTCCCAACATCGATAGCCTCTTTGTTGTAGTGAGAAATATTTCCCTTTGTAGTTGAAGCTGTGTTTCTAACACAAAGGTTCTTAGTCCTGTTAAAGGGAAACATTAGCTCTTTGGGGGTGACATCGGGCACAACTAGAGGCAGAAGCTGAGAAACCCTCTGTGTCCTCAGAAGGGGTGTGCAGGGGGCCCAGGGTGGGGTTACCCGGCAGACAGCTCAGATGCTGCAGGTAGCAGCCCAGCCTCTGAACAAAAGGAGTCCACACCTGGGGTGCAGACAAAGGGAGGCCGCCTCCGCTACCCAATTCCCAGTTCACATCGCTTGCTGCTTGGGGACCCCTAGTGGTGACACACAAGCCACAAGCACAGGTGTTTGACTCTCCAGTGAAGTGCAGAGGGTTCCTGGAGTATGGCCCTGAGTTTCCTATTTGGCCACTTAACTTGAGGGGTCAGATGTGTGGCGCCTGCGCGCCCCCCCCCCAACACACACCGCGTCATGCTATCAGCTACAACCTCTTGGACTTGAAAGATGGAGAGACAGAGAGGAAGAGAGAGACAGAGGAAGAGAAATGAGAGCTTTTCTTTCTTCCTGAAGGAAAAAAAACATCTGTTTAGAAAATCGGGATAGAGGGCAGAAACTCCTGGATTATGTTTTCGTCTGCATCTTGCATCTTTGGCTTCGTTCTCTGACATTTTCGATTACAAAAATCTTTTCTGCCTTCAATGTCGTAAGAGAAATGTAAGACAAACTAAAGTGAAGCATGCCCTAAGTCTCCTCTGGGCAAAAGTGTGCAAGGAGCTTGTTTCTCATGTCCTCTGGGGGTATCTGTGACTTTATACTCGTTTACTATCCACACTAGTTTTCATAAAAGCACCCAATGCATTTATTCTCTGCTCACTGTTCATGCATTTATGCATTCATTGGTGTGTTCAGTAATGTTTGTTATGAGCACTCACTACGCGTCAGGGAGTATGCTAGGTCCTGGGAAGAAAACTACATCCTTGCCCTGGGCTGTCCTGCAATAGGATCCCCTCCACCTCTTCCTGGACTTTCCTATTTCTGTTGGCACAAAGTTTCAAGCTACAGAAGTGATCTCTAATTGGGAGGTATGGCTATTATCCATGCTGGCGTCCACTTTCTTTTCAGCAGATTTAAAAAAATAAAACTTCCAAAACCAAGCCTCAAAGTCCACTTCTAGATAACTGGCATTTTTTCATCCATGGTGTTAGCTTGTCAGCTCAGAGAACCAAGCAGATACTCTGAATGTTCTCTGCCTTCACGCCCCCGGAAAAAGTTCTGAATCAATATTTTCATTTCTTTCCCTGTGGCAGTTATAGATTTGATAACAAAACAGAAAAATCTCTTTAATTTTCTTAAGGAGGGAGGGTAAATGGGCACTGGAGGAAAGCTAAGAGACACAATGCCTGGGTCACCCTTCAGGTGTAGGAAATGTTATGCTAGCCCTTTGCAAATATTCCACGTTGGTTTGTAAAATGAGGCATGAAGGAGTGACTTGGGAAAAGTATCATGTGTATCTGGGGAGTCAGATCCCATTCCATCCTAGTTCCTCACTTATTAGCTCTGTGATCTTGAGCAAGTTACTGAATCTTAGTTTCTTGATCTTTGAAATAGGGAAATAATTGCCTAGGTCACAGAATTTGTGAGGGCCAAATGACAGAATAGATGTAATACAGTGTCTGCCCTATAGAAGCCCAGTTAGGGGTTCTGAGCACAGCATCGTGGACTTACATCTACTTTTCCAGAGCAGTCTGGGAGAATAATAATATGATGCTAAAGTCATTTCCATCTCTACCTACCACTCCTGTGTTACATCACTTGTATGAGAGTATATTAAGACATATGAGAGAAGCCTGGGCTTTGGAGATAAATCCAGTTCAAATCCTGATTCTGCTACATACCACTGGTGAGCTCGGACGAGGACCTTGGTTTTTCCTCTTAGTCTACTTCTCTGTTAAATTGGAGATAATAATGTCTTTTTTTTTTGAGAGAGAGAGAAAGAGAGAGCGAGCACGCGTGTACAAGCAAGTAGGAGAAGGGCAGAGAGTGAGGGGGACAGAGGATCTGAAGCAGGCTCTGTGCTGACAGCAGTGAGCCCCATGGGGGGGCTCGAACTCACGGACTGTGAGATCATGACCTGAGCCCCAGCCAGACGCTCAACAGACTGAGCCACCCAGGTGCTCCAGTAATGCCTTCCTCGTCTTTATGTAAAAGACAATGTATGAGCTTGCTAAATAATAGTCTACAACAAGGACTTTTTAACTGTAGCAGTTCCTGGGAATGAAGGGATGTTGCTACGGTAGAGTGTTTTGGAATCCTCAGGGAGTAGCGTGTGGATTATAAGAAAGTACACTCAGGTCCTCTCTCTCTCACTGCCACCCATACATACACATACATGCACACACACACACACCCCACACATACTCACCCCCCACACACAAAATGGTAGTGTCTCACTTGGGACATTTCCCCACCAGTGTCATTGGGTAAGAATCCTGATGGAATGTGAAAGTATGGTACAGTGACAGAGGACAGGCAGCTCACTCCATCCCTAATGACCTGCTAATGACCTGCTAACACTGCTATTACTTTTCTTATCTCTCTCTGCACGTTCCCTACCACTAGCAACACAGAAAAATCACCTGCCACATTATAACCACTCGCCGTGTGCCAGGACCACGCTCAGTGCTCTGGTCGCCTTATTGTATAGTCACATCCAGCCTGAAGTGAGAATCAGGGCCTCCATATTCCTTTGGGGAAATTGAGGCCAAAAAACTTGCATTACATCTTAATCAGAATGCGCCACAACCCTGGGGGTAGGTACTATCATTCCCGCTTTAAGAAAACCAAAATGAGGGAGGGTACATAATTTATCAAGGTTGCAGGCATTAATTTGAACCTAGCCTTGGCTGATTTTTAGAGTATGCTAAAAAAAAAAAGAATACCCATTAGTTTTAGTTGGAAGTTTTTTTCTGCCTTTTCAGTAAATACTTTCCTGTTTGAGCCTTTACTCGAGACAGAAATGAAGTCTTCTGAACACATCTTCTCTGCTTTAAACACTTATGTTTTCCTATTTGAACCTGTAAGGATATCCTCATTTTCCTTGCCGAAAACACAAATCTTTGGGCAGGCCAGACTGGAGACTTTGCAGAACTTGTGTTCTGACCCAAAGGGCCTGGGCAGCGACAGGCATCGTGTTAGGGAGAATAAGAAGGTGTTTACCCAAGTGAGGGGAGTTTAGGAAGCCAAGGATGCTCTCTGATTAAAAGCTCCATCCCAGGGGCACCTGGGTGGCTCCGTCAGTCAAGCATTCGATTTTTTAAATATTTTTAAACATTTATTTCTTTTTTAGAGAAAGCTAGAGACAGCACAGGTGGGGGAGAGGCAGAGAGAGAAGGAGACACAGAATCTGAAGCAGGCTCCAGGCTCTAAGCTGTCAGCATAGAGCCCAATGCGGGGCTTGAACTCACAGACTGGGAAATCATGACCTGAGCCTAAGTCGGCTGCTTAACCGATGGAGCCACCCAGGTGCTCCAAGCATTCAACTCTTAATTTGTGTTTACAAACATCTGACTCCTGATACAGCTCATTCGAGCCCCACGTCAGGCTCCGTGCTGACAGTGCAGAGCCTGCTTCGGATTCCTTCCCCCTTTCTCAAAAATAAATAAATAAATGCTAAAACAAACAAACAAAAACCTCCCTCCTATCCAGCTTCCAAATGGGAGAAGTTCCAAAATTAGAACTTTCACTTCTTTGATTTAGACAGTGCTGTAGACACATGTTATAATCAATCACTTTTGAGGGGACTCAAGACATAAAACCAAATAATTATTTCCACCTGTGTAAGTTTCTTTATCACTAAAGCTGATTTTAATACCAAGGAGAAAACCAACACATAGGGCAGCAAATGTAACCTTTAATACTTCTACAGATTACCTGGGTGTCTTGTAAAATGCAGATTCATGGGGCCTCTGAGTGGCTCAGTCAGTCGAGCATCCAACTCTTGGTTTTGGCTCAGGTCATGATCCCAGGGTCGTGGGTTTGAGCACCGCCTTGGGGTCTGTGCTGAGTGTGAAGACGGCTCGAGCTTCTCTCTTTCTCTCTCTCTCTCCCCCCTCTGCTCTTCTCCTCACTCATACTCTCTCTCTCTATATATAAAATATAAACAAATATATACGTAAATATATAAATACATACATAAACAGATTCAGATTAAGCAGGCATGGGATAGACCCCAAATCCTGCATTTATAACAAGTTCCAAGCTGATACCAGCTTTGCGCAGTGGCAGTATCGTAGCCAATGAGGTTTATCCGAGGCGCGATTATTGCTAATTGAAAACTTTTCCCAAGCTGATACCAATGATGCATCAGCACACTTTGCATAACAAGTGTCCTCGGGCTTGGTTCACAACCCTGGGTGCAGGCCAGAAGATCATAGAAATCCCAATGTCGAGACAGCACCACAGAACAAGCCAATCAGAATCCATGTGAGCAGGAGACAAGCATCAGTATTTTATTTTATTTATTTTTATATATTTATTTTTTTTTTAAGTTTATTTATTTTGAGAGAGAGAAAGAGAGCAAGCAGGAGAGGGGTAGAGAGAGAGGGAGAGAGAGAGAGAATTCCAAGCAGGTTCCACCATATCAGCTTGGAGCCTGACGTGGGGCTCAAACGCACTATCTGTGAGATCATGACCTGAGCTGAAACCAAGAGTCAGGTGTTTAACCAACTGAGCCACCGAGGCACCCCCAAACATCAATATTTTTAAAAGTTCCAGGGGCACATGGGTGGCTCAGCTGATTAAGCGTCATACTTCAGCTCAGGTCATGATCTACTGTCTGTGAGTTTGAGCCCCGCATCGGGCTCTGTGCTGACAGTTCAGAGCCTGGAGCCTGCTTCCAATTCTGTGTCTCCCTTTCTCTCTCTGTTCCTCCCCTGCTCATGCTCATGCTCTGTCTCTCAAAAATAAACATTAAAAAAAAAAGTTCCAGGTGATTTCATTGTGCTGCTAACGTTTGGAATCCCTAACAGGAATGATAGAATTATAATGTCAAAAGGGTCAAGGAGGAACGGCAAGGGCTATTGTTGGCCCCATGATTTTGCCAGGGCTGTCTCTGGTGGTAAAGGAAAGAGAGAGAATCAAATTCTTGTCAAGGTCTTTCATAAGATCACGTAACCATAGCCATCACGATGTGAGAAAATAGAATAAAATCTAATATTAGCACAAAAATCTCTTAATCAACATGGGGCGAATCGTCTTTACATTTTGTCCATATTATGATTTTAAAAGTATATTTCTCGATGAATAAGCGTAAACACCAGGCACTTACTTTTGAGCCTTTCCCACCAGAGCAGCCAGCTGTCAGCGAGGCAGATGTTTGCCAGCAAATCCACTCTATCATTTCTCAATCAGAAAGAAGATTAGAAATGGGATTTTCAGCTCAGATGGGGTTGAAGGGTGATATTTATGCCAGAGAAATACTTCACGCCACAGCTAAAAAAAAATTGCTTTGGGGAAAAAAACCCCTCAACTTCTTATGTGTTATGAATATATGAAAGTGAAACCTTCATCTTGGACAGGAAGCGGTGGTATCGTAGGTGAAAGCATCAGCCTTCCACTTCCATTGGTGCGGCTGCAGAGAGACAAGAAATATTGTAGCTGGCTCTTTCTATTCAAGGATTTTATTCTCATCCACATACACACTCATTCCTCCGGGGTGAAACTGAAAAGGTGGCAAGTTAAATAAACCAACATGTTGATATTGGTTAATTCAGGTATGATGATTAATTTTATGTGTTAACTTGATTGGGCCATGGGGTGCCCCAGCATTTGATGAAAGATTACCCTACTGGGTGTTTCTGTGAGGGTGTTTTTGGATGAGGTTAACATTTTCATCAGTAGCCTGAGGAAAGTGGATGGTCCTCCCTCATGTGGGTGGGCTCCATCCAATCCGTTGAGTGACTAGAACTAAAAGTAGACCCCTCCCTTGAGTAAGAGAGAACTCTTGACAGCTTTCAGACTACATCAACTCTTTTGTTGATTTGAACTTGAGCTAAAGCACTGACTCATCATGGGTCTCAAGTCTATTGGCCTTTGGACGGTAAATAAACTATCAGTTCCCTTAAGTCTCTAGCTTGCTTACACACAACGCAGATCTGGGACTTGGCCTCTATAAGCATGCATCTCCATACATAAAAGAACTGGCATGAGCCAGTATATACTGGCATGAGCATCCATATCTATCTATCTATCTATCTACACACATATATATACATACATATATCCTATTGATTTTACTTCTCTGGAGAAACCCAACTAATAATTCATAAAGGTAATTTTTGGCACCTTTTGTATCACTCCACATTCTCTAATTTTTCTATAATGAGCATATATAATCATTGATTTTTAAATTATGCATTATGAAACAAGCAACAGGAAAGGTCATGCCCTCTTACATCACAAGGGTCTGTACTTCAGCTCAATGTTGCTTCTCAAAACTTCAGAACCTATAAACATTACCTGGAGATTTGTTAAGACTGGGTCCTACCCCTCAGAGGTTCTGACTCGGGAGGTCCGGGGTTCGGAACACAGTGTCTGTGTCTCTCCCAAGCCCCCGGATGTTGCTACTCCATGAACCCTGCTTTGAGCAGCAAGGTCTGTGATCATTGTAATAGAGATCACAGCCCCTGACTAAGCGACTGTCTTTTAATATCTTCCTATGTTTACTCCACCAGTTCAGCCCGTTAAAAAATTCTGCTGTGCTTTACAATTGTCTTTCCACCTGGCTTTCTCATGACATGAGAAGATTCTGGAGGGCAACAATGGTGTTTTGCCATTTTAGCATCTCCCCTCCCAAACCCAAGAATCTTTCCTGTAATAGAATTTCAAAAATGCTTGTAGAATCAATGGAGTGTTTATCTTTGTTCTGGCTTCCCAAGCCATGGAAAGGCGGCAGGCTGTTCTGAGTTTCCACACAAAAGGGCAGAAGCAGAGTTAACACAATAAGATGCTGTCTGATATTGTCTTCTGCCCCGTCCAAGGAATTTAATTTTCTATAAGCCCAGTTCCAATTCCCTCTGGGACAGTTATATCGAGAACCTTAATGCTTCAGTACCGTCTTGTGACATTAGGTCTTTCCTATTGAACGTTAATGATCTTGGGGGACGCTGAGTTTGCTCAATTTGTACATCTAGACATGTGAGCCCATGGAATTGTGTAGACAAAATGTTTCAGTGTTGAAATGCCTTTCTCAGTTTTGATCCAAATGTGTGATATTGGATAAAAATATCCTAGAGTTACACGTGGGTAATATTGACAGAACTTGACAAATAGTCAAATATGATGATCTGGCGAGTCATAGGGAAAAGTCTGAGCAGTATTACAACTTTCTACATTTTCATTTGGACTTGAGTCTTCATGTCCCCATTCTGGTACACTCTGTGTATCATACCGTAGTGACTAGCTTTCGTTTCTTAATGCTGTTTGCCAGCTTCTTTTATTATTGTTAGACCACGATCGCATTCACGCAGCACTTTTAAGGCATTCAGAGTGGAAATCTTTTGCCACCACTCACCTTCCTCTGCCCTCCCACTTTTCAAACTGTATCATTACCTTCTCTTTTTCAGAGCTTCCTGTCATAGCCTCATAATAGAAGTTGAGCTTCTTTGCATATGCATCTGCATGTCTTCATTAAGAGGAAGACGGCAAAGTGATTAATGAGTGTTATTTCTCATTTCACAAAAGGAATATGTCTATATTTTATACTTAAAGCACTGAAAGAAATAGTCCTAAGTTAGCTTAATATCAAATCATTTACTGCATGCATGTTACTTAAAATGTTTTTCTTAGAAAGTACGTACTTATGCTAACTGTAGGCATGTTGGAAGTAAAAGAGACATAAGTGAAATAAAAACCGTCCATATTCCCAGCAGCACGCATAAACACATTCATGCTGTAGTTGTGTTTGTCTCCCTGTGGGGATTAGCAGTTTTATCATCTGTTTTTTGCAGTATATGTTATGTAGGAGTATGAACATACATATGAAAAAAAACCTTGGTAGGACTTGTATCAAAAGTGCCTATCTATTGTTAGCCAATTTGACTATAAATTACATTTTTTTTAAAAAAGTGCCTATCTTTGAGTATTGAAATTACTGAGTACTTTTTTATTTTTTAACATTTATTTATTTTTGAGAGACAGAGAGACAACAGATGAGCAGGGGAGGGGCAGAGAGAGAGAGAGACAGGTACAGAATCCGGAGCAGGCTCCAGGCTCTGAGCTGTCAGCACAGCTCCTGATGCGGGGCTCGAACTCATGAACTGTGATATCATGACCTGAGCCAAAGTCAGATGCTTTAACCAACTGGGCCACCCAGGCACTCCACTATGAGTACTTTAACTTTTCTGTATTGTGTAATTTTTTAATTTTTTTTTAATGTTTTATTTATTTCTAGGAGAGAGAGAGAGAGAGACAGCGTGAGCAGGGAAGGGTCAGAGAGAGAGGGAGTCACAGACTGAAACAGGCTCCAGGCTCTGAGCTGGCAGTCAGCACAGAGCCCGACGCGGGGCTCGAACCCACGAACCGCGAGATCATGACCTAAGCGAAACTCAGACGCTTAACCGACTAAGCCACCCAGGCGCCCCTGTATTGTGTAATTTTTTAAATGATGATATTTTACTTTTACAATGGGAGACATTGTAAAAAAAAAAAAAAAAAGCTACCTTCATTTTGGAACAAAGTTGTATTAAAATTTCTCCCTGTCATTACATAGTCCTAATGTGATTTTTAATGGCTATCTAAAACCCCACTGTATGAATCTACAATAATTTAATTCATTACTCCTCTACTGACTGAAATTTAAATTGTGCCACATATTTTGCTTTTTTGATATATGCCGGGATAAAAATCCTTGCACGTAAATCTATGAATGCCTTTCTGTTTATTTTCTTAGGCTTGATTGCTCTAAGTTGAACATGTCAGTGGTAGGGCCACCAGCTGTAATTTTCTAGAAAGCACCAGACATAGTGTATTCTACATAAATGGTGCAAATTCAAAATACAATTTGAGCAGCGTCTGCTGGAGTAAATCAATGACTGAACACGGTCAACAGCTATGCAAATGTTTAATGGCCTTGATAAAAATTTGCCAAACTTCACCTTCTGGAAAAATCATCTCAATTTGTACTTATTCCAAAACTCACCCCACAGGTCTCGGAATTGAGAATTAGAGATTTTTTTAAAACTCAGATTTGTGAGGGAAAAAATGGCATCCCTTTGCTATTTTCATTTGTATCTGTTCGATTCAGAGTGAGATTCAAATTTTTACTTGGGTCTATTAATCATTTATATTTCTTCTTTTGCAGATTGCCTATTCACATTCTCTGCCAAAATGCCAATGAGAACCGAGTCAAAAGAGTTGCACCAGGAGTTCTAGGCGTGTGTGTGTTCTTCCTTCTTTCCCCCAATTATACTGCAGCAGTCACTCTTCGTGTCTCTGTATTACAAATTCGAACTCTTGGTTTGAGGGTCTTACCCAAGCTCCCACAGAATGGAGAGAAATTACATATATAATTTATTGTCAAGTTAGCTAACATACAGTGAATACAGTGTAGTCTTGCCTTTGAGAGTAGAGCCCTATAATTTATCACTTACATACAACACCCAGTGCTCATCCCAACAAGTACCTTCCTCAATGCCCATCACCCATTTTCCCCTTCCCTTAGCCCCCCACTCCCTTCCACCCTCAGTTTGTTCTCTGTATTTATAAGACTTTTATGGTTTGCCTCCCTCTCTGTTTGTAACTAGATATAGATATAGATATAGATTTAAATAGAAGTTTCTGATTTTCTTTGCTCACAATTCTTTCTTGTGCTTTGGGCCTTCCTTCTGTATTATTTTTCTTCTTCCTAAAGCGTATGCTTTTAAAGTTTCCTCATGACGATTTCTCAGCAGTCATCTCTCTCAATTTTTGCTTGTAAATGTTTTCCGTTTGTCTTTGCTTATGAGCAAAAATTTAGGTTTGTATAGAACACAAGCTGACAGTTAATTTCCTTCAGCACTTTGAATATATCATTTCATTGTGTTCTGACATGTTTTCTCGCCAAAAAGAAGTCCACTACCAATCTAACTATTATTTCTTTTTTGGCTGTATTCTCTTTTTTACTGCTTTTAAGAGTTTTTCCCTCATCTCTGTTTGGAGGTTTTGAAGTTTTCCTACAGTGTGCCTACATGTGATATTTCCTGTTCAAGATCAATGGCCTCATGAATCTGAGGAGCGATGTGTTTTTTTCATTTCTGGAAACTAGCTGTTAACTCTTTGAATATTACCTACTCAAAACCGTCAGTGATTTAGACATATGTTAAACCTCCCCATTCAATGCTTCTTAGCCTTCCTTTCATATTTTTCATTTATTTGTTTCCCTGTGCTCTCCTGTGGGTAATTTATCTTCCCCTTCATTAATTTTCTCTTGTGCTGGTTATCCATCAACTAAAGTATCAATTTATCTAATCTGCTGTTTATCAACTGAATTGAATATATAACTTGGATTTTTTTAATTTTTCATGTTTATCATCTCATTTCATTATTTTTCAAGCCTATTGGGCTGTTTCTCATAGCCTCTTGTTCCTTTAATATACTCTTGATACCCCCCTCATTCTTTTCATTGTGCTGGGCCTTTTCTCCTGCCCCTCCTAAATCCACTCTTCACCATATGCCACCCTGCTCTGTGCCCTGAGTAGTGGATCAACTGGATTGCACGGATGGGTTCCCTTGTCCAGAGAGATTCCTGCTTCTTTCCCAGGACTCGCAGACCTTTGTTTGCTATTCGGGCAGCATTCAGACCCCAAAGGGTTTCCATGCTTCTCCCAAGGGGCAGATGGCTTTTGCTTCTACTTTTGCTTTCCTCGGAAACAGTAAATCTTTGTTTGAATACTGATATGAGGAGAAAGATGTGCTGTCCTTCCTCTAAAGGCACATGGCTTTGCTCCCACCCTTCCTCCACAGCACTGGAGACCAAAGAGTTTGCTGCTTCTTCCCCAACCGCTTTAGGACCCTGCTTCTTATGAGATGAGCAGCAAGACACAGCAGCGACAACCTCCTCGTGTATCCTGTGTCCCCAAAAGGGACTCTCTCCAGTCTTTCTCAAGAGCACCCAGTGGAGACACTGGAGAGGAGCTTGGGGGTGGGTAAAACCCCCTTGTGTCTGGGTGGGTGGGGGGCTCCAGTTACTGTAGACTGGTATACTGGCATATATATTATATATATTATTTTTGAAACATCTTCTCCCCCACTCTATGAGAGCACCTCTTCCTCCCGTCCACTGTCAAAGGCAAAACAGTTCAGGCATCCTGACTCTCCTGGGGTTGGAGGGGCTTTCTCCCCGCTGTGAAATTCAGTTTCCAGCTTGCCATGTGGTCTCAGCTCTCGGATGAGTTCAGGAAAGTTGGGATTTTGCACATCGTTCAGTATTTTCGTATTAAGATGGGAGTGACATTCCCCTGCAGCTTGCTGTAGCCCAGGCAAGAGTGGGATTCCCAGGATTATCGGCGGCAGCAGCACCTTTCACTTCACAAACACTCTGGTTTGTGGGGTAAGTTACGCTGCAGCTCAAATAAATAAATACATAAATAAGGCCAGAGCTCAAAGCTGCAAGCACCAGGTAGATGCCTTCAGGCCAATGCCAGCTACAGAGCTCACTGCCCTCTTCTTTTGCTGGCCTGAGAGAATTTCTCTTTTTTTCCTGTAAGCTCAGGTATGCATTTAAAAAGATGTTCTTTTCTTTAAAAATAACTACTTTTTTTTGTGTTTTACTTATTTTTGAGAGACAGAGAGAAACAGAGCACAAAGCAAGGGAGGGGCAGAGAGAGAGACACAGAAGCCGAAGCAGGCTCCAGGCTCTGAGCTGTCAGCACAGAGCCCGATGTGCGGCTCAAACTCACGAACCATGAGATCATGACCTGAGCAGAAATTGGGCACTTAACCAACTGAGCCACCCAGGTGCACCCCCCCAAAAAAATATCCAGCATTTTTTAGGCAACAGGTAATGGAAAGTCTCTTCCAGAGAGCCAGTGAGTCCTAAAGCCAGAAACAAAAGTTGAAAGAAAAGTGTTTTATAATGCTAAAATTTTAATAACTTACTTTTTTTACTTATTAACATTAATGATTCTCGAAATTGTTGATGAGATGGCTGCAGAAATAAAAAAAAAGCAATGGTTAATGTGAAATTAATATTTTAAAAATGAAATCCATTAATGTAAAAGATTGACTTTACTAAGCTTTTCTTAAATACTCTTAAATACTCTAAAAGTTCAATTTATCTGGAGGGTGTTAACATGAATAATTTAAAATTCATTTTCCAACTGCAAGAGAAATAAAATTGATCTTGAGAGTTTTGCTGAATCCAAAAGCTTAGTTATTTTTAACAATTTTTTTTTGACAAATGATGAATGGGTGGTTACATGACGATAGCTAGATGGATAGACTGATACATAGATTGTTGTTATAGTATACAGATGTAAACTTTAGACATCAATCTTTTGATAACCAAAGGTGAGCCTGAGTTTAGAGGTCAGAGGATTCCTGAGCTGGAACGTTGATCAATGAGAGGGAACGAATCAACTAACAGAAATTGGCCAACTGCCTACAACACTTAGGCTACTCAGACAGCAGTGAGCCTGGCTCCTGGAGGGAAGGTACAGCTAAGACTTAACGATTTATATTAGCATGCCTCTCGAAAGGACTGAATTATTGCAGGAATTCCCCAAATAAGAAAACTTTTTTGAGCTCCGTTCAGGTGGGAATGTAATCCATACATATTAACCTGCTCCAGCCGACCCTACATCGGGTTTGGGTGATCTGCCTGACTAGATGGCTGTCTCCTTCCTCCTTCATCATTCCATGAGTCTTCCCCTGTGCACACCAAGTACTCAGTACCTTTACAGATAGAACTGATTGTTCTTTACAGTCAAAGATTAGGCATTGGGGGCTTCCTGCTAAGTCACCTAAGTTCCATTTGAAGGAACTATATGTGAGGGTATGCTTGGAAGCTTCAGTTGTAACTACTTCCTTCCTTAAAAATTGTGGATTTGATAGTCTGTTTTTGGCATTTGCCTACCTCCTCTCCGGCAGGCCAAATAACGGTTTCCCAAAAAGATGTCCTGTTCCTAAACCCTAACACCTGTGAATAGGTTAGTTTACATGGCAAAAGGGGCTTTGTGGATGTGATTAAAGTCCAATCTAATGGCTGAATGAATGAATGAATACTGAAATGAATACTGAATGAATGAATGAATGAATACTGAAAAATGAAGAATCTTAGCTGTGGTGAGAGAAATCCAACGAAGAAGAGGCAGGAGAGATTCAAACCAAGGTAGAGACTTGACCCATTGCTGCTGATTTTGAAGATGAAAGAAGCCATGAGAAAGCAAATGCAGAGGCCTCTAGTTGAGAGTGACCATGACCCACAGCCAGTAAGGAAATGAGGACTTTCGTCCTATTACCACATGGAACTGAATCTTGCCAACACCGGCATGAGCAAGGAAACACATTCTTCCCTTGATCCTTGAGAAAGAATGCACCCCGTAGACATCTTGATTTTAAGCTGGTGAGACCATATCAGACTTATCCACTGAAGTATGAAATAATATATATGTGTTGCTTAGAGCCATTAGATCTATGGTAATTTGTTACAGTAACACTAGAAAACTAACGCGCGTTTCCATTTTCATGTCTCTTATCGCCTACTGCATGCTTCCTTCAGTACTGACTCCATCCAGGCATTCTGGTGCCTTCATGGGTGCTGGTACTGGTCTAGGAAGCCCTACCACGGAGGTGAGCATAGAGCTAATTAAGCAGCGGCCCCTCCAAGTCCCTTAAAAGTTCCATCTGGGGTGGAGAGGGATGCTAAGAGAAAGAGTTTGTTTCTCCACTTGAGATGACAAACCAAAGCAGGGGACATGTAAATCTGCATGGGAGAGAACTTGCTTGAACATAAAGATGCCCCAGAAGAAGAAGAAAAGAAAAAAAAACACCAAAAAGATTTTAAAGGCATAGTTTAAGCACCCAGAACCAGCTATAACTGAAACAAAGAACCTCTAGACTTTGTGGTTACCTAACTTAAAAAAACAAAAATAAAGACAACCTTTTGTTTAAGTCTGGTTTTGTTCCCCGCCTCTACAAGGGGCTTGGCTGATAAATGTCAGTTTCCCTGGGTTGCGAGGAATACTTGTTGAGCTGATCATGATGGCCTTAGGCACAATGCCTGGAAAATTATAGGCCTCCAACACCAGTTTTATTTATCTTTCGGTCCCTCCCTAGGAAAGCCTCATGCTCTAGATAAATCCTCCACTCTCCTGTCTCCAATCTCAAACTGAGGATTCTGAAAGAAACATGTATCCACGGAAAACCTTCCATACGATGATAATGTTTATTGATGTGCTCATGAGTTACCTTTTCTCATTAAAACTATTAGGAATTGAGGGGCACCTGAGTGGCTCAGTTGGTTAAGCATCTGACTCTTAATTTTAGCTCACAGTTAGTGAGACTGAGCCCCATGTCGGGCTCTGTGCTGCTTGGGATTCTCTCTCTCTCTCTCTCTCTCTCTCTCTCTTCTGTCTGTCTCTTTCTCTCTCTCCTCTGCCCCTTCTCCCACTTATATGTGTACGCACTCTCTCTGTCTCTCAAAAGAAATAAATAAGCATTTATAAACAAAACTATTAGGAATAGAAACTGGAGAGATACTTTAGCTCCTAAGAGTGCATAGTGAATTTCAGGTCCTGTGATATAAATATGGAGAAAATATTTTGGGCTGGGCATCCTTTTATAGGTACACCTTAAATTATATTTCAGATAATTATCATCCCATCCATTCATAAGACTTGATCATGTATCCGTACCTTAAAAAAAAAACCCCAAAAACCTTTTAATTCCTACCGGAAAACAATTGATACAAGTGTGCTATTCTGCGCTGTTAGCAGAACACATTTGTTTTCCTGTCACATGATTTGTCATAATAGGTACACTGGAGACAATGGCCATGTGAGAGAGAGGAGCACATTTTTATTTTCCAAATCAAAGGATGGCTATCTTTAAAAGAGCAATATTGACATTCAAACTTGCTATTGGCCAGCTCCTTTTTGGCATGTAGTTTATACAGAAAAATAAAAATGCATTATTTAGAGACACACTGATCATTTTCTTAATTATGTCTCATGGCTGGATTTGGCTGCAGCAAGTTCTATGCTCTGAACTGTTTGTCTCTTGGCAAATACTTAGTTTGTGGAATTCGATTAAATGGCATCCCATAAGGCTTTAGAGCTTGTTTTCCTTACCCACAAGTTTCAGAAATATTAAAGTCTCTGACCTTACACTCGGTACACAGAAGACCCTTGATAAAAACCTCAGGGCTGAACTGAGGAGGATTCTGGGCAAATTCCACTCCCTCTGGGATTCCCCACCCTCTTTGCTTATTCATGACATGGTGCTCTTTCTTCTGGCAAGCTCAGCCCGAGAGCTCTGAGCTGGCTAATGCTGTATATTATTCCATTAGGCATGTATTATGTTGGATGATCTCCCCACAGAATAACCAAGCTCAATTAACAGGTTGTTCCTCTTACAGATCCGTGAAATCCCCTTGGGTGCTCCTCAGGGCTTTTTAGTTGCCAGGAGTGTGGCGGAAAGCCTGCAGGGGATGCGCGTAAGGTGGTGTCAGTCCGTTATTTCATGTGAAGAAGCGATACATATATAAGTAGTAGCAGGGCTCTGCAATCAAGAGTCAGAACTGGGAACCCGATCGACAGTTCATTATGCTCAGCACCCTTTCTCCTGATTGACAAACCTCATAAACAGTCATTTACAAAAAGAGAAATGTGGGTTTGTATCCATTAGAGAAATGGACCAGCTGAGTCACAGAGCAGTGCAAGTTGTTTTTGCCTGAGGTTAGATATTACAGCAAGTCTCTCAGATGCGTTCCGCGGAGCTGGGAAACAAAGGTACTGAAAGATACATATTTGTCAGGAATGAGGGTCTTTTTTCAAAGCATTCACTAAATATACAAAAGCCATTATAAAGTGGAGATAGGCAGATGTTGCTTAAATGAGCCATCAGATGAATAACTGGAGAAAATACAAACGATGCACGGTGGTGGAGGAGGGGCTAATATTTATAATATCCAAAATTAATTAAAGGAAGGGCAAGTCTCTGGGATCAAATAGAACAAATGTTTTACAACGGATATACATGTGAAGGGAGGTGTGATGATTAATTTTATGTGTCGATTTGAATGGGCTCTAGGGCGCCCAGATTAAACATTGTTCCTGGGTGCTCTGTGAGGGTGCTTCTGATGAGATTAGCATTTGACCTGGAGGCTTCCGTGACGAAGATGGCCCTCCCTGGTGTGACTGGGCGTCATCCAATCCACTGAGGGTCTGAACAGAACAAAACGGGGAGGAAGAAGAAATTTGCCCCTTTTTACTGTGAGATCTAAACCTAACTGACTCCATTTTAGAAAAGGCCTCCATCTTGAGGATGAACTAGGCCCGAACTCAGATCCAGGAAACCCCGCAGGAAGAACTAGGCAGCCTGCCCTTAGTTACTGCCCTAGCAACAGCAACAGCCAATCAGTTTAAAAGAGGCGCCTATGTCCCAAGACGTGCCTCTTGGCAGTTTGCGGTCAGGCCAGATGGGCCGAGCCAATCGGGTACTGACAGGACAGCCTGTTCTAAAAATCAACCTATCAGGGAGTGCCACGCTGGAAAGCCCCCAAATCCCACTGTAACCGCAATAAAAGCCTTGCGACCCTGAGTTCGGGGTTCCGTACCATCACAGCTGTGCCGTGTGCGTTGGAGACCCTGCTCGAGCTTGAATAAAGACCCTCACGTGTTTGCATCGGACTCGGCTCCTCGGTGGTCTTTGGGGTTCTCGCGATCTGGGCATAACATTACCTGTCTCACTGCTAAACTGGGGAATCTCATCTTCTTCTGCCCCTGGACTCGGATATACACCATCCTTTTCCCTGGTTTTCAGGCCTTTGGACCCGGACTGAATTACACCACCAGCTTTCCTGGATCTCCAACCTGCAGACAGCAGATCATGGAACTTCTCAGCCTCCATAATGGCATACGCGAATTCTTCCTAACAAATCTCTATATAGATCCTATCGGTTTTTCTTTCTCCGAAGAACCCTAATACAGAAGACATCTTAAAATCTTGTTTGAGGATTCCCTGTTCCCTAGAGTTGCTCTGGTAATGAAGACGGAAAAGATACATGTCAAGATATTGAAACAAGAGAAGAGCTTCATTAGATCAGTGGAACTCAACTGCTAAACATAAAGTGGCCGAGAAAGCACAAAGTGGCCAAGATTCAAGAGCTCAGAGAAGGCCCCCTACTCCATAAGGTTCTTTGCAGTACAACTACAGAGAACGGGCTTCAGCTGGAAGTCTGAGAGTGCCAGATTCATCGAGGTCAAATACAAGGATCAAAAGCTCACAATTCTTATCCCTGCCAGACAACTATGGAATAAGGACGAGGAGAGCTGTAAACCCAGCAAGTGTGCAGGCAGCATCAGAGGAAAGGGAGGAGCTTTTCGGGATCAAATGTGTCAAGCAGGCCCTGAAGAAAAGAAACAGAGCTGCAAATAATCACAGTCCCCTAAAGGACACAAAACCGAAGGAGAAAAGGCAGAAAAAGCCAGTGGTCATGTGCTAGTCTTAGTTACTCTTTAATATACTATCAGCTACTTAATAGTCTCTTCCTTCCTTTTAAGGGAAAGATAATATAACAATAAAATAGTTGTGTGTATTTTTTTAATTAATAGAAAATCATTGTGTTTAGACATTTTTATAAAAACAGACAGAAATCACTAATGAAGTGTTGCTTAAAATAACAATTACAAACATCATTTTTGAGAGGTATGCAAATGAAATGGTGAAACTTAGCGACAAAATACCCTGTACATGAATAATTTACAAGAGGTAATTTGATATGATGATACGTTTACAGGGACTGAATGATGGAATGCTCTTTCCAGATTCTTCTATAAGTTTAACATCAGTGAGGTGCCTTTACCAGAGGACAACCATATATTTTGAGTTAAGTACCTTTAAAAAACAACAGTGCTGGGGCACCTGGGTGGCTCAGTTGGTTAAGCGTCTGACTTCAGCTCGGGTCATGATCTCACAGTTCGTGAGCTCAAGCCCCACATCGGGCTCTGTGCTGACAGCTCAGAGCCTGGAGCCTGCTTCAGATTCTCTGTCTCCTTCTCTCTCTGCCTCTCTCCTGCTCGCTCGCTCGCTCTCTCTCTCTCAAACATAAATAAACATTAAAAAACAACAACAGTGCTGAACATACAATGAATAGACCACCTAGACTAAGTATTAAAGAAAGAAAACCAACAGGAAACAGGAAAAAGCCCACATTTTATTCCCTATGAGATAAGTTCCTTCTTACAGCCAACAGAATTACCTATGAAAATCAAGCCATGATTTGAGTTCATTCTTCTCCTGTTCTAACAATCACCAGGACTTTGATTTTTATCAAATAGATCAGAACACAAAGCTGGGTCTCCAAGTAGCAAAGAGTTCTTATCTTCAGAGACATGTAGATGAAATTACATGATGTCACATCTCCTTCAATATAATCCATAGGTAAGGGGAATGAGTAGGGATCATAGATGAAACAAGATTGGCTATGAGTCAATAAATGTGAAAACTGGGTTATGGCTGCTTGGGAGTTCATTATACTAGTCTCTCTATTTTTGCATATGTTTGAAATTCTCTAAGATGCAAAAGTTTTTTTTAAGAGCCATAGGATTAAAAGAAAAACCATAAATTAGGGAAAGACATTTGAAATGAGCCGGACAAAAGATGAGAATCCAAAATGTTTCAAGAACTTCTATAAATTGACAAAGGAAAGACAAAGAAACCAATGGAAAAAATGGATAAAAGCAATAATGGGCAATTTATGCAAAGAATAAAAAGTGGTGAACAAAATATCACAAGTGGTGAGTCTTATAAAGTAAGCAGGAAAAGGTAGATTAAAACGATGGTGGGATATTTCATATATCATGAGCAGGACCAAATGCCCCGCAGTCTAATGTTTTATTTGCTTAAATATTTATGGCACAACCAAAACACCACTCTCACCCCCATCTCAAGCAGCCCTGAGATTTTCCTTGACAGCAGGAAATTCCAAAGACTATTCAGAAATCTCAGTCATGCACCCTGATTTCACCAACCTGGAGAACCTCAAATGTCTATTTGTCTTCCACCCTGATCTAGGGTCACCACAACTCTACAAAGTGCAAACAACCACTCATGCACACCTGCAAGATATGTTGTTTAAAAATACTGATGCTGAGTCTGTCTTTTAACAAAAAGGTTCAAGTTATCCCTGCATCGGAGTCATGTTGCCTATAAAAATGTATTCTTTTTTCCAGGGCATATCATGGAAGATCACGTTACTGGATGTGTATCACAATTTCTTACTGACCTTCTTCTAATGAACATTTTGTTGACAATTCATCTATAAAGAGAAAAATCTTTCCCAAGTCCTCCACTGGAATTCTCATTACATTTCACTTACCAAGCCTGGGCTATATCCCCACTCGGAGAACAATCACTGGCAAAAAGGAAAGTGGTTGCCATGACTGATGAAGGGCAAGGATGACTCAACTCCTGGGCACATTGTTGCCCAAACTAAATTGAGATAGCGAACAGGAAGCATGACTGATGGACAAGCACGTAGTAATCTTGTCTGACATAAAGAAGTGTGATAGAGTTGACTGGGAGAATATCAGGAAATTAGGGAAGCTTTAGGCAACACGTACTAATCTACTAAGTCCACAATGTACCCCTCATGCCGGCCATCACCAATGACTATCCGGCACCAACTCTACACATTGTAGGTGCTCAATACACATTTTAGACTAACTGACTATAGAAGGTGGCAAACTGAGTAGGATTTAAACATGTAGAAATATTTATGGAGGATGGGTATCACACTGATATTAAGAAAGTCAAAAAGGAACAATATTTATTTTTCAGTAATGTAGGTAATAATGAAGCCCAGGTGTTTACCCTCACTGTGTGCTGATGGACAGGGTGTGTCCAGTAAGAAGAAGGTAACCACCGATCAGAAGAAGAAAAAGGTATGTGCCATTTGGGGACAATTCATAACCTCTTCCACTAATATTTACTGAGAATCTATTATACATTGGGCACTATTCTAGGCACTTCATTATACTAATGAACAAAAACAACAAAAATGTCCTGCTCTCAGGAGCTTATGTTTTAGCATAATAATGAGTGAATTACTCATATGAATGAGCAAACTGGTAAGTACTAGGGAAAATAAATAGAGCAGGCCAAAAGGAACCAGTAATCCCAGGTTGGGGGCTGTGGGATGGGTTAAATATGGCAGTCAAGGACATCTCAATGAGAAAGTAACAATTGAGAAAATCTTGAAGGAGGTGAAGGAAAGCCTTGAGAATACTTGTAGGAAGAGTTTTCCTAATATTAGACAGCCCATTTTCCCACTTTACATAGAGACTTTATTACAGGTACCTTCCTTGCCTCTAGCCCTCTAGAAAGATGGGTCTCCCAAATCTTCCTTGAGATATCACTGTATTTCAGGGAAGTGAGCCACTGCCACTCTTTGAAACAAATTTGGGGACCTCTGTAGGCCTATTTCCAATGTTCCCATTGGTATGAGTTTGATATTTCCTTGCCATTTCATATTTGAAACCAAACTGTAGCACTTGTATTTCAGTAATTAAGAATAAATCTCCTTAATTTAATTGTTGCTGGTTATTACCACATTAATAGGTCTTTTCTAGTTAATGTTCATTTGTGAGAACTCAGGGACAATGCCATGAGAATGATCCGTCCTTAACTAGTAAGCTGAATCAATGCACTACACTTAAGGTTTAAGTTATAAAGTCTATAAAAATTTAGAAAATATTTATGAAGTCATCATGGTTGTACCCTGCTCTAAGTGAGACTTTTCAGTTAAATAGGAAAGGAGAACAGTCTTGTTAGAGTTTTATACATCACAGTTGTGCCACTTAGTGGTTCGTATGACTTTGGTAAACTCAGTGAGTCTTAGTCTTATTTCTGTAAAATAAAGGGCTGGGTTGGCTGGTATGTGTGATCTCTTCCAGCTTGAAGATCCCTTCACTCTAAACAGTTCCATCAAGGAGCGCCTGGGTGGCTCAGTCCATTGGACATCCATTCAGCTCAGGTCATGATCTCACGGATTGTGGGTTTAAGCCCTGCATCAGGCTCTGTGTGGACAGCTCAGAGCCTGGAGCCTCCTTTGAATTCTGTGTCTCCCTGTCTCTCTGCCTCTCCGTGGCTCATGCTCTGTCTCTCTCTCTCAAAATAAATAAACATTAAAAATTGTTTCTAATAAATACGTAAATAAATAACTAGTTCCATCAAGCCATGCATAGATTCCACTTTCTGCTTCTTTGGAGGAGACCTTTATTGCAGCCCAAATTGCATTTTCGAAAGAGTTGCGTTAACAATTTTGAAATACCACACTTACCTTAAGTCTTAAGGTAGTGATCAATGGGACTTTTTCAAAAATACGAAATACAGATTAAATGTACATCACTCACTGTGAATCTCAGGTTAACAATGGTATATTTTATGTTAGAAAGTAAAATGCTCTACTTAAAAAAAAAAAAAAAAAAAAAGATTTTATTCCATCCGAAGCCACCATCAACATGACAGTTTTCCAATTCAACCATCCAAAGCACATCTGTCTGGAATAATTCCTCCTACCTGCCAGACCAGGTGGGTTCTGTGATTTCAGGATGCTGCAGGGATTTGGGTGTTAACTCTGACTCTTTCTTTAACCAGCTGTGGATCTTAGAAAAAGCACCGATGCTCTTTTGTGATCAGTTTCCTCTTCTGTGGGTTGAAGGAACTGAAGACAATGATGCCCAAGATCCGTTGCAGGTCTCAATTCTGTGACTCCTGGATAAAGAGGTCTGTTTACAGGAGGCTGCAGGAGGCCCTTCTCAACCAGCTCTGGGAGGGCTCCCTGTGCCCCACAGCCCAGCAGGAGAGCGAAACTCACAAATACTGAAGAGCCACCTAACAACTTAATGAGCTCTAATGTGGGCGGCTAGATTTTAATTTTCACTTATAGCACATTCCCTGGGGTAAAGTGTAATAAACAGTGGGATAATAAACACATAGGATATTTTGATGGCTGGAGGAGATCTCATTTGGAAGATCAGGTTTAAGTCACATGCCTTGGAAGTTTATACTACCACAGTAAAATAAAAGTTCCCAAAGGAATGTTTACACTTCGAGTTTAAATCTGCTGGAATGTCAAAGTCTCCCTGGAAGAGGTAAGCATCTGTAACATTTAAAATGGTAAAATCGCAAATACTACTACTACTAATCTCTTTTAAGTTTGAATAGAAACCAAAAGGAACCAGGAGAATTCCAGAGAACACCTTGATATTAAACTATTAACTCTATGGTCATGTGTAATATCAAATTGTAGCAGAGTTGGAAGAAATGCATACATCGGCCATACAAGCACACAGTCAGTCAACTCTATGTATGAGAAAATGGATCATGTATAGGATGCAGAGGAAGTCCTTTTTCCTCTTTGGCAAATTTTGATAGTAACGCTATCATATAAAGACCAGGCCACCCCATAAGGTAAAGTCAGCCTCTCTCCCTGAATTTTCAGGATTTAGCTACTCCCCACCCCACACATGTGCATCATAGCTATACACATTACTCTAGTTTTCTATGATCATGGACCAGATGTCCTTTAGATGCTTTGTTCACATCATCTAATGTAATCTCAATGGCCCAGAAAAGTAGCAATTGTTTGTTCTATTATATGATGGTAGAAACTGAGGTCCCAAGGTGTTATGTGCATGCTGTAATCTGCTTTCCTTCAAATGCCAAAGAACACTGAAGAAAGACAGCCCTTGACTACAGCCTTCCATTCATTCATTTATTCATTCATTTACCCATCCATTCATTCACATATACATTCATTTACTCATCCATTCATTCAGGAACATATTCTATTTTTAACACACTTCCTTCTATGGAAAGCTTCCTATAAAACCAGCCCAGGTCCCGTTTTTATTCAGTTCTCAGTGGAGATGGGAACTCAGAGAAATAGCTCAATTGTGTCTTTGCCTCCGTTATCTGATTACCCCTCCATCTTGCCTTTCCAGGTTAAATTATAAAATTTCCTTTCTGGTTCTCTTTGCAATCATTTTCAAATGACATTTTCTTTTTTAGGAGCAGAATTATAAGCAAGAAGAGGATTCTCATAGTGAAGAGTGAAACAGAAAGATTACCACGGCGTTTTTACATTAGCACTGTGACATTTCTAATAATCTACATAGAAGAATATTTTTTTTTAGCATTCTCCTAAGTGCCTCTTGAAAACCTCTGTGACATACTCCATAGCTACTGACTAATTTGTTCTGGCAGAAAAATGACTTCAGTATTACTGAAAATATGTTTTCTATCACCAGATCTTATTCAGGTCATTGAGTGGCTTTTCACTGGTGGAAGGGAGTAGAATTTACCTTCAGTGGAACATTAGTGAGAAGAGAGAGGGAAATAACATTTTGACCTACTCCAACATTAGCGAAATGCAAATCATAGTCAATTTTCCACGAGATGATATTTCAATAGTTTGCATTTCTGTAGTTAGGCATCGATCTGATTTTTTTTTTTTTTTTTACATGCAAGGTAAATGAAGAGTGCCTGGAGCCGACTGAATAAACAACTGTGAAAAACTAACTTTAAGCAGCTTTCAGCTCCGTGGCTGAGATAATGCCATTTCTCTAGAGAAGTTCTAAATATAGAGGAATAATGGATTGCAGTTTACCACAAGCTGTGTAGTTCCCTCCACCAGCAGGGGATGGGCATTGAATGCGGGAGGACTCTACAGTCCCACAGCAATTTTGGGGATTGATTAAGGATGCGCTAGCGACAGTTTCCAATGGGTGTGGAAAGGTGGGGGAGGAGTCTCATCTCATTCTTTTTTATCTTCCCATGCAGAAATGTGGGGAGCAGTGTAAACTGCGGATGTGGGCAATTGGGATGTTAAGTGGGAGAAAAGAAAACTCTACATTCTTCTTTTTGGAAATAAAAAGAGATAAAATTCAGCAATCATCAAGCCTTTCACTTGCCTACAATTTGTCAGCACAGTTAGGGGGCTGGCTCTTTTTCCATAGGTGAGATTACTTCCTGCTGACATCAAGGGGGGTATGGTGGCCAAATGTGTGAAAAAGAAAATTAAGCTTGAAAGGTGGCTTTTGTTTTGATGTTTGCTAGACGTCTTCTCTTGTGTTAAAATTAAATGTATGGGTCTAGTGGCAGCCATAGGATTTTCATGCTGAAAACGCAGAGCAGTGTTCTCTAGACAAATCCCTAGATGCATGAAATACTTGTCAGATTTGATAAAGAATTATGACTTCTTGGATTTTGTCTTTAGCTATGCAGCACAGAAAGATCTGAAAATTTAGCATTGCGCTCTGTGCAAGCTATGTCAGAGAGCGGTCACTTCCATACTAATGAAAAGCTCCCTGGTCAAAATCACACCAATAAATGCACGCTTAATTAGTTTACAGACATCTAAAGAAAAAACATTCAAAGCTTTTCTCATAGATGACCTTTCTAAGAGCTAGCTTACCCTCACATGCCTCAGGGCAAAATTTTAACCCAAATGAAATAAACTGAGATGCAGCTGCTTATTGAATAAGACTATTGTCTTTAGATAGGATTTTAACTTTTTTTTTTTCAGAGTTAGAACTTCATACTGGCTTCTGGAGGTGGCTTGGTGGTATAGCGGCTTAGATTTGTAATTTTCTAATTAAAATGTATCTTTCATATCAATGTTAGAGAAGTAAGTAACAAGCTTAATTCATGGCATTTAATCATTGAGATTTGTTTTGACATTTCTAGAACATGGAACCTAATACCGAGATGTGATCACTTTGCCACAGACTGGCAGGGAAGGTGACATGCCACAGGAGGATTTACAAACGGAGGAAAATGCAGACTAGACCAGTGGCGGAAGGAAAGCTAGAAAAGATCTCAAAGTGAAAAAAGAAAACTCAAAGTACGTAAGACGATTTTCAAAATGCTGCCCTCTGAGGTCTAGGAATAATCTTGTACACATTATCTAAACTTTCCTCCATCTCGTCGTGCTTTGTTGCTCTACAACCCTTTAGCCTCTTTAGAGTCAAGGGAAGAACAGGTTGAATGTAAAAATAACTTTTCTAACCAATAGCCAAAGGGCAAATGCTTGGTCCACTCTGCTGAGCACGTGGCCTCCTCTGGAGCCGTTAGCTCAGGGCTCATCACCCAGAGCTCAGAGCCTGACAGGACGCCCTAAGACTATCTGGAGATAGAGGATATTTAGGAACTGTCCTCTTCAGTTGCCTTGCACCCTATAAGAAATCCACCACCAAAATGCCATTTGTCAACTGGTCCCCTCAAGCCAGCCTACCTTCCCCGTCCCAGATGAGGGCGAACTGCTCATTGCTGACCTTGGTAAAGGGATGGGGTTTGGAAACAGAGAAGCAGAGTGGTGATGTCAACAATCTGATTTTTTATCTGAAGCTTTTGCAAAGAAAAGGATGGGGCGACTGGGTGGCTCAGTCGGTGAAGTGACTTCGGCTCAGGTCATGATCTCACTGGTGGTTCAGGGATTCAAGCCCCGCGTCAGGCTCTGTGCTGATGGTAGCTCAGAGCCTGGAGCCTGCTTCAGATTCTGTGTCTCCCTCTCTCTGCTCCTTCCCCACTCACCCTCTGTCTCTCTCTCTCAAAAATAAACATAAAAAAAAATTTTTTTTTAAGAAAAGAATAAGAGTTTCAGTATCAGATAGACATGCTTGAATCCAGATTCTGACACTCAGTGGCTCTCTGTGGACAAATTTTGAACATCTCTGTTCTTCAGCTTCTTCTGTTGTAGAATGGAGAATGAAATAACAACTATTTAGGGTTATAGGGACGTCCAAATGAGATCATGTGTGTAATATACTCAGCATGGCTTTTGGCCAATAGTAAAGGCTCAATATCTTTCTTATTCCTTTCTCTTCTCCTGTCCATGTCTTTCCTGCTGGCTCTGCAAAGAGATTTACTTTTTTGATAGTGGCTTTTTCTCTTAGGCTATTAAAATGTGTTTGTTTTCTCTGAAATGATGTAAACCAAGTTTAGATCATGACAATGGCACTTTATATATTGGTCAGGTGTGTACTGTTCTGTGATATCTGGAGTATAAGAAATGCCATACCTTTTCATATTTTTGAAAACGAATCCGATTTGAGCTCACATTTGCCGAGTTTGGGAAGAATTCCAAAAGCAGTCAGTTCAGAAGGTAGGGTATCCCTTTCTCATGTGGATCTGACAGACATGCTAGGGGCTTATTCCTTATATACAAATGGGAAGAGGCCTGATTCTCAAGAGTCACAATTTTCCCTGCCCTTATTGTTCCATCACTTACTCAGTGCAGCTGATTAGTGCTCCTCATTTGTCTGTTGGCATCCTGCCTCAGGCAGATTCCATAGACACCTCTCACGTAGTCCACACCACAGGCCACAGGAACATTCACAGAGGCTCCCAGGACTCCTTGCTGGGTTGAGACCCCTCCTGGCATCCATGTTGACATTCCTATACCAGAATATACGGCTTTAGAGCTTCTGTAACTGAAAAATCCACCACCTCCTTCCCACATATAACAGTCAGAATAAGCTAGGTTATGATGTGGTAACAAACAGGTCCCACATATAAGCAGCTTCAATCAACAGAAGTTTCTTTCCAAGCCTGCCTCTTTCTTGGTGGGGGGATGGGGGAGCTGGCATAAGAGTATACGTGGGGGCCCACGTGCCATGTGTCTAAATATTTAAACATTATAAAGGAAGATAACAAGCCATGAAAAGAAATACGCTCTACCCTCTTACCTAGGAAAAGATGTCATTGTAACAACCTGGGAAACCAGATTTGAACCTTGAATTCTGAGACTGCTTGAAGTTCTGTGCTGGAACAAGGTCGTATAAAGCTAGAAAGCCTTTTGGGCTGTCCTGTTCCTGCACAGCCCAGCCTGCACGTCCAGCTCTATAAGTCTGCTTCTTGGCCATCCCCTGGGTGCAGAATGCATTCGTGAAGGCTCTGACAGCAGGCTTGTAGTCATTTGGGTGAGGAATTCTAAGGGCCCTTGTTATGCCAACCACAGAAACAAATTTGCAAATACAGAATCCACAAGTAAGAGGATGGACTGCATTTCACTTGTTGTTTGCTCAGTTTTGTCAAAAATTTCCTGAAAGAAATTAACAACAGGTGCAGAGAAACAGGAAAGGTGAGGTTGTCATTCTTCCGACCATCATGGTGCAAAGAAGCCCAGAATTTAAGAATTCAGTGTTGAGTTCTTCTAAGAAAGAACTGTTTTACCGGTAGATCTCCGGGTAGGGTGGAGGCCAACAAATTAAGCACCGGCAATTTGCGTAGCTTTGTGCCGCCCAGGACACGCAGGGTGCAGTCAGCTCATGCACTCATACCCCTCATCTCACCTAGGTTTCACCAGCCTCCGGGGCGAGGAAGGTGGTTAGGGTGGATGGGGTAGGATGATTGTTACAGCCTCCATTTTCAGATGAGAAAATCAAGATTGAGAGAAAGGCTGTAGCCAGAGACAGAGGATAGAGAAGGAAGAGAGCTGAAAACTGGTCCTCCAGTGTGTTCTCTCTCTCCAACTGCTGTGGTGCTGTGTGTTCCTGCCATCTCAAAGTCAAGGGAGAGTCCTGTAAATCCACCGAAGTCAGCCACGCGGGAGGTTCTCAGCAGTTTAGCCTGACTGCCATGCATAAAACACACGGTTTTAGGTACTTGCTTAAGTATTCCTACCGAGGACTAGCCTTCCCCTGTCTTACCTGTGTTCCTTTATTGGGTGATTTTTCCTTAGTTCTTGAAGTTCTTGACAGCCCTCAAGAGGCTACAGAACCAGAAAAGTCACTGTTCTAGGTCAACTGCTTTGAATCACGCAATTAATCATAGGCAGAATACTAGTAAGTAGAGCACTTGGCCTAACCACTCTTTCCATTAGAGGAAAATAAAATAAAATCTGAATACAAGAAAAAAGAAGAGATGTCACACGCCGTTTCCCCTGCCTCCTTTGATCTCTGCTTATCGTCTGCAAAATTTTTGCCTTCAACAAACGAATGGCCTGCTCACCATGGGCCCGGCATTGTGCTAACAGCTCTACTTGCAATTTCATTAAATCCTCAGATCAGTCCTATAGGGCTGTCCTCTTTCCGTGTAAGAGAAGGAGAAGGCTTAGAGAGCTTAATTAACATGGCAAAGGTCACACGGCTACTGAGTGGTTGAGCTGGAATTAAAATCCCTACCAGTTTGGTCCTAAAGCCTCGCTGTGCCTTAATCAGACCTTGTTCTGAGCACATGGGCAGTTTCATCATAATATCGATATGTACCTTTCAGGACTGTTGTACAAATTAACGAAGTGATGTATATGAGAAGTGCTAGGCAAACCATGAAACCCAGCAAAAGCTTGCTGTGATTATTTCTCACGGGTTTCCACAGGGCTAGCTCTATTGTCCTTGGTGGCCAAGTCTATATTAATCCCATAATTCATCTTTAATCCACCAAAGTCTTGTTTGCCTGGTTTTCAGCATAGCCAAAGGGAAACCAAAAATATGTGTTTTGTTAGTAAGGCTTAACACCTGCTGTGGAAGGTGGCGGATCATCAGAGAATAGATTCATCTACAAAAGACTGAGATTAATTTGGACATCGTTTCCCTGCATAAACCAGACACAAAGAGGCAAGCAACCCAGGGAAGGATAATCATGCCGGGAGCAGAAGCACTTATTATAAATAATTACCAAGTAATTAGCCACAACTTCCCAGAGTCTGTAGCCTGCGGCTAGTCTTAGGAGGTGGCCCTTCCTCACTAAGTGTAAGGAGACTGAGGCTCTTCCCTGCGTTTCTTAAGGGCACGCATCTGTGTCTTACAGCGGGATCGCACCATCTCGGGCTACTTCTCAAGGCTACGGCCAAGGTGCGGCACAGCTGTGAGGTCATTCAGCCGAACCAAGTCGCCTTCCTTTTTAATAGCACAATGACATTTTTGCGAGTGTGTGAATGTGACATGTCCAACTTCTTTTCTTAAGCAGTGTGGTTTATAGTTTATCGAACAAGTTAGTACACCGTGCGGGGCATGACATTCTTCATCCCGGTGTGCCTCTGAGCTGTGTTTTCAAAGCCGTGAGGTGCCCGTTGAAGATATGTAGCAACACTTAAAAGGAACAGCGGCAGAAGCCTTCACAAGTGCAGGGAGGGACACAGACATTTCCAAGAGGGGCATGATTGTCTACAAGGTTAATCAATTCCCCTTGTTTTCATCACAGGTCCACATTTATCTTGGAGGCAGCAGCTACAAATGTGAAATCAAAGTTCTAAAGCGAGACAATTGGAATTGTATTTACCTGCTGGAGACGTGGAAATGGGCTCCTCTCTGTGTCTTCTTAATTGGAATTTAAGGAACATGGCAATGCTCTGGCCAGAGGTCAGGGAGGGGCACGCCTTTCTGTGGTGTCCAGATACAATGAAAAACAGTGGGGGAGAGAATACAATTCATTATCTTGGATGAGACAGTTGAAAAGGATGGGTTATAAGCCTGCGTGATCATCATTATGATTGCCATAGCTACCATTTACCGAGACCATTCTGTATGACACGTACTTACATACACTATCTCACTCCTCCCTCTTAAAAACACTGTGAAGTAGCTAATATTATTTTTGCCATGTATGGATTAGAAAACTGAGATGAGGTCACTTGCTTGAGGTTACCAGATGGCAGGGTCTAGATTTGAACCTGGGTTCAACTCATGTTCCATCAGGGCTTAAGAAACTGCAGTCTCCTCAGAACATGTGGTTGGAAAGAATGCAAGTGCTTGGGGGAGCCCACTTGACATCCCCTGGTCTGATCGACCTGCCAATTATATTTTATTATTTTTTTACAATGATTTTAAGTTTGAAGTTAAGACATTTTATTTTATGTTTTTAAGCTTTTATTTTTAAGTAATATCTATACCCAGTGTGGGGCTTGAACTCACAACCTCAAGATCAAGAGTCACACGCTCTACCAACTGAGCCAGTCAAATGCCCCAACCTGACAATTTTATTTTAGTTCTTTCATTTATTATTATTATTTTTAAATTTTTTAAATGTTTTATTTGTTTTTGAGAGAGAGAGAGAGACAGTGTGAGCAGGGGAGGGTCAGAGAGAGAGGGAGACACAGAATCAGAAGCAGGCTCCAGGCTCTGAGCTGTCAGCACAGAGCCTGATGCGGGGCTCGAACCCATGAACCACGAGATCATGACCTGAGCCGAAGTCGGACGCCCAACTGACTGAGCCATCCAGGTGTCCCAATTTATTATTATTTTTTTTGATGTTTATTTATTTTTGAGAGAGACAGAGTGCGAGCAGGGGAGGGACGGAGAGAGAGGGAGACACAGAATCCGAAGCAGGCTCCAGGCTCCCAGCTGTCAGCACAGAGCCCACGCGGGGCTAGAACCCATACACTGTGAGATCATGACCTGAGCTGAAGTCGGATGCTTCACCGACTGAGCCACCCAGGCGCCCCAACCAACCTGACAATTTTAAATCTTTGTTTTCAGAAAAGCCCATCAGAGAAGAAGGGTTAACTAATTTCTCTGCAAAGCCATTCTTTTGCCCACTTTTGGGTACTCAATACAAGGGCTAAAAATATTATTTCCAGCAGTTTGATTCTCCTCTGCAAGTTATATATTTTGATTCTTCAATTGTTAAGCCGATTCCAATTATGGCCATTTGGGGAGAAATGTAAAGACACGCTCCTCCAAGGATAAGAAGCATCCGGCTGACTATGCCAAGGTACGCTAGTGAGTAGCGAAGAGAAGGGATACACTTGTCTCTAAGGAAGACATGCACTAAAATCATCTCTGCCGCTGCTGACTGTGCCTGCACAGCCTGGATGGAAGCACAAATGATCCCCTCCGTTGCAGGCTGGCTTCTGGACAGAATTTGTGCATAGGTTCATGAGGTGGGCCCCTTTATACAAGACACCCCACTGAAGCATGGATGTCAAGAAAGACAGGGTGGGTACTATTCAATGACAACACACAGTCTGTGCCTTTTTGCCTATCCCAGGTTTAGCTGTGCCCATATCTCAGTGCATCTAAATACCTCTCCCAGCTGTACTCCCCTTTCCACAGGGATTCCAGTGGGTAGAATGGTGTCCCCTTCAAAATTCATGCCCACTCAGAACCTCAGACTGCGACCTTATTTGGAAAGAGGGTCTTTGCAGATGTAAGTAGTTAAGATGAGGTAAATCCCCAAATCCAATGACTGGTGTCCTTATAAGAAAAGGAGAGGACGTGCAGAGAGACAGGGAAGAAGCCACGTAACGACGGAGGCAGACATCAGAGAGGTGCAGCTACCAGGCAAGGAACATCAAGGATTTCTGGGAGCTGGAAGAGACCAGAGATTCTCCCCCAGAGCCTCTGGAGGGAGAGCAGACGTGCCGAAAGCTTGATTTCAGACGTCTCCAGCACTGTGAGGGAATAAATGTGTGTCGTTTTAAGCCACCCAGTTTGTGATAATTTGTTATGGCAGCTCTAGGAAACTCACACAGGGTCTACCACACACAGTCTGGCCCCAGTGCTCATCATCTTCTACACGGATTATTTGTACTATTGTTTCCCATCTGGTCTGGGCTTCTCCCGTGGCTGTCCCCTCCATCCACACCCCCGCCCTGCAACGTACTTTACTTTGCCAACAGGTCTCTTTGAACCTGGATAACCTTCCAAAGACCCTCTGACTCAGTAATTCTGCTTTCCAGATTTTTTCCCCAAGGAAATAATTAGATGCACATAATTATTTATATGAGACTATTTCTTAGTGAATTAATAATAAGGAAAAATTGGAAGCAACTCAAATGACCAAATGTTAGAAATATTTGAATAAATTATGGTAGAGTCGTATGATTGAATATTATACAGCCACTGTTATTATGTTTTTGAATTAACAACATGTGAAAATAATTGGGATGTAATGCTGACTGCTAAAAGCACGATAAATAACTCCATATAATATGATTCCAATTTTGTTTTAAACATATATTTGCGTAGATAAAAGATTAGACAAAAATGCATCATTTGGTTTATCTCTGAGGAGTCACAGCAAAATTTTATCTGACCTTTTTGTATGTCCTCATATTTCTATAATGATCATGTATTATGCTCATAATAAGAAAATAAGCAATATATCTTAATCAAAAAATTCAGACTTTCAGTACAGTGGCTTTCAAGTTATTTTGACAATATTGCATAAAATAAATACAGTTTGCATGATGACTGTTGTAGGCTGAACCCTGCCTGCTCTCCCCAGCCACCCCCTGCCACAAAGATGTCCATGTCCTAATTCTTTAAAAAAAATTTTGTTTTCACACTTATTTATTATTGAGAGACAGAGAGAGACAGAGCATGAACAGGGAAGGGGCAGAGAGAGAGGGAGACACAGAATCTGAAGCAGGCTCCAGGCTCCGAGCTGTCAGCACAGAGCCCGACATGGGGCCCGAACCCATGAACTGCGAGCTCACGACCTGAGCTGAAGTTGGACGCTCCACCAACTGAGCCACCCAGGTGCCCCAACATGTCCATGTCCTAAACCCCAGAGCCTATGAATATGTTACTTGCACGGCAAAAGGGACTTTGCAAATGTGACTAAGTTAAGGATTTTGAGATGAAAAGATGATCCTGGATTATCCAGCAGGACAAACGCGGTTACAACCATCTTTATAAGAGAGAGCCAGGAGGATCAGAATGCGTAGAAGATACGAGGACAGAAGCAAGAGATTGGAGTGATGTAAGGAGGCAGCCGGAGATAAAGAATATGGGCAGCTTCTAGAAGATGAAAACAATAGGGAAGGGAATCAGATTCTTCCACGAAGCCTCCAGAAGGAATGCAGTCTGGCTGACACCTTGATTTTAGACTTCTGACTTCAGAACCATAAGAGAATGAATGTGTTGTTTTCAGCCACTAATTCTGTGGTAATGTGTTGGGCTACCAAAAGGAAACTAACACAAGGACCTAACACACACACACACACACACACACACACACACACACACCCTGAAACAGAAAGTTTCACAAGGCATGACTTACGCTGCTGCTATGTTCTTTCCAATTTTCCTGGATTGAATTGAGTCCTCCAAAAAGGATACATTGAAGTCCTCACCCTCCTCCTTTCTGTACCTCAGAATGTAGTCTTGTTTGGAAATAGGGTCTCCAGAGAGGTAAGGAAATTAAAATAAGGTCATTAGGGTGGGTCCTAATCCAATATGCCTGATGTCCTTACATAAAGGGGAAGTTGGGACACATGTGGAAGGAAGATAATGTGAAAAGACATAGGAAGACATCCTTGAAGATAGAGGAAGAGATGGCTCTGGCAGGAATTATTCTGCCACAAACCCAGGGGCACCTAGGGCTACTAGAAGCTGGAAGAGGGAAGAAGAATCCTTTCTCTAAAGGTTTCAGAGGGACGATGGCCCTGAAGACACCTTGGTTCAGACTTCCAGCCTTCAGAGCCATGAAACAATGCATTTCTATTCTTTATAACCACCCACTTATTAGTACTTTGCTATCACAGCCCAAGGAAACTAATAAACCCATTCTATTCTGTTCTAACCTATTTTGTTAAGGAAGTTGATTTCATTAAGAAAGTTGCCTCAACTATGAATGCCATCAGTCTTTGTAGTTCAACGTTCAAGTTTTTTCCTCTCTGATTTCCTATGTCTGTTTTAGCCAACGGCTAAACCTGAATATATCAAGTAGCTCTGAACAGTCAGTCAATCATTCCCAGAACACAGCACTGATTCACACGTGGTACGTTCTCTGCCTGTGCTGTCCCCTTTCTCGACAATGTCCATTCATTGTTAATGCCCAGCTTCATGTCAGTTCAGGAATGATATATATCCCTGGCCCCTTAGGCAGAGTCATTCAGTCCCTGTTCTCTGCACCTACAATACTTTTTAGAGGCCTCCATTATAGCCCTTATTATATTGTATTATGGGATCCATTTAAGTGGTTCCTCCCTGCAACTAAACTTCAGGATTTTTAAAGAAGACCACTTCTGGGGCTCCTGGGTGGCTCAGTTAGTTAAGCGTCCGACTTTGGCTCAGGTCATGATCTCACGGTTTGTGGGTTCAAGCCCCGTGTTCCAGCTCTGTGCTGACAGCTCAGAGCCTAGAGCCTGTTTCAAATTCCGTGTCTCCCTCTCTCTCTGCCCTTCCCCCATTCATGCTCTGTCTCTCTCTGTCTCAAAAATAAATAAACTATAAAAAAAAATAAAGAAGACCAGTTCTTTATTCTTCCCCCTGCCCTTTTTTTTTTTTTTTAATCTAATCTTCAGTATTCAGTACCTAGTACAAAACCTGACCCACCACAGATACGGGGTACTTCAATTATGTTAGTGCAATTTTGAACGTTAATAAATTCAGAAGTATAAAGGTCACAAACTTACAAAACTATCATTTGAAAGTTTACTTCTTTTGACTCTATTATTTGACTTTTAATTATTTTAGTAGATGTCATTTTCCCCCCTTTGAATCAAGGTATGCCATTTTTCACTCAGGGGAACTGAAACAAAAATTAAAACTGAAAAAAAATGTATTACTCATAATTCACAAAACTAAATAAATGTAAAATACATTTCATTAAACTTTGAAATGATGTTTTTGTAAGTTGCAGCATTTATACCACTGAAGTCGTTAAAACTCCAGGAAAAGTTTGGCGACCCAGATTTTGAATTTGTATGCTTAAGTATGATTCATTTTTTATGCACTGTAAAATTCAAGTTGGTTTTCATTAAGTGGCTCCATTTTGGGCAAAGGCATTCCTTGGCTAGTAGTTGTCCTTATATCCTAATGTCCGCAGTTTAGAAGGCCCTCTTCTGGGGCGCCTGGGTGGCTCGGTCAGTTAAGCATTCAACTTCAGCTCAGGTCATGATCTCACAGTTCATGAGTTCGAGCCCCACATCAGGCTCTGTGCTGACACCTCAGAGCCTGGAGCCTGCTTGTATTCTGTGTCTCCCTCTCTCTCTGCCCCTCCCCCACTCATGCTCTCACTGTCTCTCTCAAAAATAAATAAACATTAAAAAAAAAAAAGAAGAAGACCTTCTTCTGGCCCTTGACTGGCTGTACTTTTCCACATAGAGTGAGGCATCCATGGGACTAAGGCCACTGCATGTCCTCTACCCAAAACCCATAACTCCCCAAACCTCTGGAATGCTTCAGTTCTCCTCTACATTAGCTCTAGCGCTCTGGGAGCCACAATGGCTTCTTGGCATGATGGTCCCAAGGCAGCAGCTGCAAGGTGTTTTGGTTTCTGAGAAGCAACCAGCATTTGCCCCCATCCTAATGGCCAAAACTAGGTACAAAGCCAGCCCAGATTGAATGGGATGACGGAAAACAGACTCCACCTCTTGATGGGAAGAACGGCCAAGTCACCTCACAAAGGATCATGGTGGCTTTGTTTGGTGCAAGTGACATAAGTCAGTCAGAGAAAGACAGATATTGTATGTTTCACTCATATGTGGAATCTGAGAAACTTAACAGAAGACCATGGGATAAGGGGAAAAAAATAAGTTACAAACAGAGAGGGAGGTCAACCATAAGGAATTCTTAAATACCGACAACAAACTGAGGGTTGACGGGGTGCGGGTGTTGAAGGGGTAGGAAAAATGGATGATGGACACTGAGGAGGGCACTTGTTGGGATGAGCACTGGGTGTTGTATGTAAGTGATAAATTATAGGGCTCTACTCCCAAAGGCAAGACTACACTGTATACACTGTATGTTAGCTAACTTGACAATAAACTATTACATTAATTAATTAATTAATTAAATTAAAATAACGGATCAGAACTAGTCGCTCAGTAGCAGAGCCAAAATTCAAAGCCAGGTGGTCTTCTGGGGTGATCTAAATAGCCATCTGAACCACAGGGCATGTGGGGACACTTCGATGCGGGAATGATGGCATTCTTGTGCTTTGTCCTACCTTGCTCTTGTAATCTCCTTACTGTTTTAGTCTCTGTCTCCCCCTCTCTCCCCCACCCCTTGTCTGGCTCAGCGTCCAGTACCTGCAGGAGGTTAAAAATACCTACTGATGTCACTTACAGGAGATGTGACCCTGAACAGGATGCTTGACTTCTCTAAGTCTCAACTTCTTGCTGGCAAAATGGGGATAATCTTAGTACAGAACATATCAGGCTGCTGTAAGATTTCGATGCGATCCTGCAGAAAACCACCTGATGCCAAGTTGGTGTTCCGTGAGCTCTTAGAATCAGTGACTGGAATGCGGACTATGGATGAATGCAGCGGGGTTTTTTAAACAGTGGCAGTAAAACACCACTTGGTTTCCAGGTGCAAGCGCCAGGCTTGCAAGCACCAGGTTTGCAAGGACCAGGGTGGGGAATAATTACTAAACACAGTGTTTAAATTCTAAGAGCAACTGTAAAACAGTAGGAGGGAAAATCAAATCACACAAAGGGAGAAACAAACCAGAGTTGCACCGCAGCCGACCTTTGTCTGTTACCTTTCCGGATTCCACTCTGGGAGTGCTCGATTCTTCCAGGATGGAGAGCTGCCCAGGGGCAGCCAGGGGAGGGGGGGCAGGAGGGGGTGGGAACCTCCCTTTGGCGCCAAAGGTCTAGGTCCCGCGGGCCGCCAAGAGGCCCGCCCAGCTGCTGGGGTCCCGGGGGTTAGTCATGATGAGCAAGGGTAAGGAGCAGGTTGTCGCACTTCTCGCCGCCTCCGCCACCGCTGCAGGGGCCTGGGGGCTCCAGTGAGGTGAGTGTGGTACTGCGCGCGCGGCGGGTCCTCACAGTGTCACAGGGACTCAGGGAGAGCAGGGCAGGTATCTCAAGAGCCCTGCGCTCAAGAAGGGAAGTAGCATCATCTTGGCCAGCTCGTAGTTTCCAGGTTGGGGAACTGGGGATGCTTTGCACTTGGCTCTGGGTCCGCCGTGACTGGCGGACATTCCAGAAGGCTCCTGGCACCACCCAAGGCCGTTGCACGCAGGCGTCTTTCAGGCCAGGAACCCTCCCAGTTGAGGCGCAAAGGCGTGGTCACTCTTGGTGCAAAGTGAGGACACATCCTTGCTCCCTCAGCACGTCTCTTAGGGATGTTTTGATTTGTGGGTGCTGCAAAAGAGGGAAAGAGGGAAATGCCTTCGATCTGAGCGCCCCACAAAAGGACATTTGGCCTGATAGAGGGAAGGAAAGCAGGAGAAAGACCCGGACTATAGGATTAGGGGGAAACTAGGATAGCTGGACAAGCTCCCTGACAAGTGGCTTCAATACTTGCAGGGAAGTTTCTAGGAGCCAGTGGGAAGCATCCAATACCTTTGAAGTTCAACTTCGCCTCATGGGAAAAAACAGGCTTTGGTCCATTTTGGATTCAAATCCCAGCGGTGCATTTTGTTAGTTGGTGACCTCGAGCAAATGTTTTTAAAGTTTATTAAGTTTTTTAAGTTTATTAAGCCTCTGCCTCCCCATTTTTTTTCTCCTCCGCTTAAATGTACAACTAACTTTTTACTATTTGGTGTGTGAGGTGAGGAAAAACAGAGATGTAAAGAAGAAAAAAAATCCAACTAGAATGTATTTTGCTAACTTGAAAAGTAACTTTGAAGAAAGTTGTTCCAAATCAGAACTTTGATACTTGCGGTAAAGTGGACCACACTGGCTTTATTGGCATGTGGAAATCTGTACAGTTATCAAGACCCTTTGGCTGATGGACCTTTCCAGATTTGTATTCCAGGCTAATCTGTCCAGGGGAAGCCCTTTGTATTGTAATGAAAGTGATTTTAGCAAGAAGCATCCTGGGCCTTTCCTTTTGGGATTCAACATCCCATTACTTATCTTTCAAAAAGACCCCTGGACATATCTTTGTGTAACTATAGGATTTGATTCGCCTTTTTCTCTCTCTGCAATTCATTCTGTTTTCGCTCTCTGCGATCCACTTCAGGCCTTCTCCACTCTGGCCTAACACTGATGCTAAAATGAGCTTTTTTTTTTTTTTTTTTAAGTAAGTTCCACATCCAATGTGGAGCCCAGTGTGGGGCTCAGCTCGGAACTCAAACTCACAACCCTGAGATCAGGACCTGAGCCGAGATCTCGAGTTGGATGCTCAACCAACTGAGCCACCCAGGCCCCCCTAGAATGTGCTTGCTTAAAGCACAAGACGCTCCCCTCCTTAAATGCCTTCAGAGGCTCCTGACTGCAACCAGGATGAAGTATAAATTTCCTGCCATGAAATTCAGTGTCCTCCAGGTGACTCCAACATAACTGCACAGACCAAAGTCACATGACCGCATCACAAACTCCAGGCCCTGGTCAAACCACACCCTTCCTGTTCCCTAACGTCACTCTGCCTTTTTTTTTTTTTTTTTTAATGTCTTTGAGGGTAAGCATAGCTCCAGGCAAATAGTAAGCACCAAATCAATACCAGTTGAATGACAACAGAATTTAGGTGGGGGTATACCTACCTAAAGTTGTAAAATTGTTACACCTTTTCTGACAGTTTTCATAATCAAACACTGTATATTCAGGAATTGTGGCGGAGGTTTGCTTTCTTGTCACAGAATAATGTATAAAGCCCTCAGCTGCCCCCTTAGGTTCTACCTTCATTGTCTCTTCCTTCTCGATATTACGGTTTCTCTAACTTCACTTATAATGACACCAAATTAGTTTTATTTGCTTACCTGCAGCAAAGGAGGACTTCTAATGAAGAGGCTGGGATAGAGGAAGAGGCTTCTGAAAGGTCTGGCCTTGTGCTGAGCGAGGCAAAGGATGGATCAGGGAAGTAGGGGTGGGGGACATTCAAGGCAGTTCAGCTACTGTCTCAGAAGTCTTGGTTCGGGGGGGTGGAAGGAACAAAGCGAGGCTGAGGACACATAGCTAAGAGAGCACTGACTCCCCAGGAGAAAGGGTTGTCAACCGTTTTACACCTGCGGTGTGGCCTTGGGCGGGTAGAAACATTGTCACTGTTCTGTTGGGAGCATCGCTGTGTGATTAACCAGCAGTGCTGATTTCCAGTTTCTCAGGGGTCTGATTTTCCACTCGTCCCTACACACACACACACACACACACACACACACACACACACACCCACCACACATTAATGCACTAATGCTAGTGAAATTCATGGCAGAATCGAGTAGTGAGAGATCTTAGTTAATGACACCACCATCTGCCCAGCCATTTAAGCCAGATCTGGGAATCGTCCTAGATTCTGTTCCATTCCAGCATACAATATTTCCTCTCTCACAGGATCCTGGTAGTTGTACCTTCTAATTATTTTTAAGTCTGCCCTGTCCACACTGTTACCATTGCCCTTACCTGGTTAGGCTTCATCATCTTCACTCTGGATTACAGTAAAGTGTATTAACTGTGCTTTCTGTCTTTTCCTTTAAATCCATCTTCACACTGTGGCCATAATACTCTTTTTATTTTTATTTTTTTTAATGTTTTATTTATTTTGAGAGAGAGAGCATGAATGAGGGAGGGAGACCACAGAATCCGAAGCAGGCTCCAGGCTCTGAGCTGTCAGCACAGAGNTTCTGGTCTTACTGTTCCAACCTGTACTGGTGGCGCTTGAGGCATAGCTGTCATCCTGGGTTTTCTCTTGTGCATTAGCTCCCCTGCTAGTGAGATCATACAGCTTTCTCTTTCTTGGTTGTCTAATCTGTTTTGGTGGAACACATCTACCAGTGGCTTCCTGAGGAGTGGTATGTTAAGAATCCATTTTTGGAAACCTTATATCTGCCTGAAGGTTTTCTTAATTTCTCCTTATATTTGTTTGATAGTTTGGCTGAGTGTTCAATTCTAATTTGAGGACCTCTGTCCTCTTCATATTTTAGAGGCACGTTTCCCCAGCATCTTTTAGCTGCTATTGAAAAATTCAGTGCCATCTTGGTGCTTGATTCTCTTTTGTGATATCTCTTTCTCTCTCTCTGGAAGGTTAATGACAGTCTCTTTATTTCTGGAATGTGTTCGGTGTCTTTTCATCCCTTGATCCAGGAACTTGGGGGTCCCTTTAAATCGGGGAGTCATGTTTCTATCTCTTAAATATTTTTGTATTATCTCTTTGATAATTTCCTCCCCTGTGTTGTTTCTTACTACTTTTTCTGGAACTCCCATTAGTCGGTCTTTGGTATTCCAGAATCAATTTCTTCATTATCTTTTTTTCCTCCTATTTTTAACCCCCTTTTCTCTTTTAGTTGTCTTTTCTAGGAGATTTATGGGTCTTGCTTATCCCACTCTTTCATCAAAATCTGAAAATTGCTATCACCTTTTTAGTTTTCAGGAACATGCTCTTGTCCTTCATTTCCTTTTGAGGCAGTATTCCATTATTTAATGAATGGAAGCTCTTCTATCTCCTTAAAGATATATAAAGATAGATATAGATATAGATTGAAGCATTATTCTACTCTTTGTGTTTTTGATTCTTCTAATTGTTTTCTCTTCAAGTAATTTATTTTGCCTTTTCTTTCAAATTGAAGGTTTTCTTCCAATGTCCACTACTTCTTTGACTCTAGTTTCATAGTGGGAGAAATCAAGTTGTTGGTTTGAAGCTCCATTGTATTGAAGGGATTTATCAGCGATCCACTGGCTCCTTTGTATTGATTGATGGCGTCCAGGAGATTTTATTGGAGGACATGTCAGTATGTGTATATATATGTTTTTTCTCCCTGTGGATTCAGGTATTCCAGAGAAAGTCCTTCAGTCTCCTGAAGAGAGTGAGGGATAGAGGCATATGGTGCTGGCTGCCAACTTTCTTAGAGATGAGTGTTCAAGGGGCCAGAGGCACATCGCTGTGTTGACTTTCTCTTATTTTTCAATTGGACACCTCTTCCCCAGCTTTTACTGTGTTTCATATTCCCACATCTAGAGTTTCTGAGGTTTAATTGTTCAAAGATTAAATCTCAAAGAACAAATAAATAAATTATGCAGAATGAGTCTCTTCCTCTGCAAGGGGATCTGAGGCTCTACTCGCTGTGATAGACTTTCATCTGTCCCTCTTGTTTTTAGCACCACACTCCCCCGCCACTTGCCTTTTCAGGAGGCACCTACCATTTGCTTTTCTGTGGTTTTGTGACGTGAATAGGCTTGTTTCTCATTGATATACTGCTTTCACTCTCTGCTAACTCTGTTCACTTTTCATCTAACAGCAACAGTAAAATTCTGGTCAACTATATTTGCTATTTTCTTCAGCCATGGGATTTGTACCTTAAAAAAAAATGTCTTTAACCTCAGAGCGGGTTAATGAGGGAACAGGAGTAAACAAATGTGTTCAATTCACTGTGCTTTCCCAGAAGGATTAGGTTCCATTTTGACAAGTTGAGTTTAGTATACCCATGGGGCATCGGTTGAAAATGTTCCACAGACAGCTGGGTGGATGAGTCTGCAGCTTTGGGGAAGAGGGGTTATTTGAGTGGTGTCAGTGGAAGGTACACTTGGAGTGAAGGGACCACCCTGGAGAGAATGTGGAGAGAGAGATAAGCCATGGATCAAGCATAGACTCCTGGGAAATCTAATGTTTATGGGGCAGGCAGAGGAAGAGGGAACCATGAAGGAAAATGTTCTAGAAGATCCATGAAAGCACACATTACAGAAGGCAAGGCAATGGTAAATTTATCAAAGTGGTAACTAGTGATACCATTAGTGATGATGGTAAATGTATCAGAGAAAGCAATTAAGGCAGAGACCTTTGAATTTGGGTATAGCAAGATCATTAATGACTGGGGTAAGACAGTGTGGAAGGAGGTGAGAAAGGAAGTAAGAGGCTGACCACACTTTTGTTTTGTTTTTGTTTTTTGGTTGTTGTGTTTTTGTTTTCGTCTTTCCTTCAGAAACTACAGAAGTAATTATAGAGGGTGTTTCCATGGTTCAAGAACCAGATGAACAAATCTGTGGGCTTTTTCTACAGCATCCACTTTGGATACTATGCACACTTGATTTTAAAATACCTAATGAGGGGGTTCAGTTCTGTATTTATTTGTTCTTGCTATAGCCCATGCCTTTGTTGTCCTGTGGTTACCTGGATGAAGGTAGTTGGGCTGGTTTGAGTTTTAAAAATCATTTCCACTGATCAGTTCTCATAACTTTCCAGGGCTGGTGTGGGCAAGCCAGACTGTATGTGACTTCAGATTCTGAATATGTGCGTGAAGCTTATACTATTAAGGATGCCTTTCTCCAATTATACATATGATGAAATGTTTGCAGGATAATAGAGACAGTGGGGTATAGTGGGAAAAAATTCCAGCCTGTTACACTTAGAATAAAGTCCAAGTTCTATTTTACTGGCATCTCTGAGGGAGCCCTCAGAATAGCAACCTCCTTTCCCTTGTCTGAGTTCTAAAGAAATTGAGACAAAAGAACAAGGCAGGTGGAGACTGAAACAGCATCTTTAGTACTGAGAGAGACTGGGTTGGGTTGGAACTCTTAGTTCTGGGCAAATACACTTCCTACCGCTGAAGCCCAGAGTTGAGCAGATTTGCCCAGCAATTTACAAGCCCAGACTGGGTGCAGAGAGAGCAACACAGCCTCCTATGAGGGCTCTGAGAGTCGAGTCCAGCATGCCCAGTTTACCCGGATTTATCCATCAGATAAACCTTTCCACCTCTCCCCACCCAGCCTCCTGGGAATGAGCAAGAGGCAGGCAAGAGGCTGGCCTCACCGCTGACCAAAGCATCAGGCCTGGGGAGAACTGAGCCTCTGAAACACATACTGGCTTTCAACACCCCAAATGATTGGATACCTGGCCCTGCTTTGTACTTTCCCCCTCACTCGCCGGCCTCCAGCCACACTAGTTTCCGTCGTCCTGGCCTCCTGTTATAGGGCCTTTGCCATCACGACCTCCAGCCAGGAATTCTCTTCTCCCTGGATCTTCACACGGAAGTCCCTCATGTCCTTCAGATCTGCTCACAGGCCATCTCCTTCCAGGGGCCCTCTCTGACCATCCGATATAAAATAATATCACTCCTTGATCCATTATCAGTCTCTAAGCCTTTACCCTGCTTTCATTTTCCTTTCTTTCCTTTTTTTTTTTTTTAATATTTATTTAAATCCAAGTTAGTTAACATACAGTGTAGTATTGGTTTCGGGAGCAGAACCCAGCGACTCAGCACTTGCATAGAACACCCAGAGCTCATCCCAACAAGTGCCCTCCTTAATGCCCCTCCCCCACTCAGCCCTGCCCCCACCTGCCCACCTCCCCTCCAGCAACCCTCAGTTTGTTCTCTGTATTTAAGAGTCTCTTACAGTTTGTCTCTCTCTCTGCTTTTATCTTATTTTTCCTTCCCTCCCCCTATGTTCATCTGTTGTGTTTCTCAAAGTGCGCACATGAGTGAACTCATAATATTTGTCTTTCTCTGACTTATTTCGCTTAGTGTAATACACTCTAGTTCCGTCCACATGGTTGCAAATGGCAAGATTTCATTCTTTTTGATCACCGAGTAGTACTCCCTTGTATATATACACCGCATCTTCTCCATCCATTCATCAGTTGATGGACTTCATAGCTCCCTTTGTGCTCTTTCCCACCATAGAGTAAGCTTCGTGAGGGCAGACACTTTCTCTCTGTGGCTCTCTGCGGCGACATTAGAGTCTACACATAGTGGGAACTAAAGATACGCAGTTTGAACGGCGCAGGTCCACTTAGATGCAGAGTTTTTTGATAAGTAAAGTAACATAAATGTATCTTCTCTTCCTTATGATCTTCTTAATAATACTTTCTTTTCTGTAGCTTTCTTTATTATAATAATATAATATATAACACATATAACGTACAAAATATGGGTTACTTGACTGTTGGTATTATCATTGAGGCTCCCAGTCAACAGTAGGCTATTAGTCATTAGATTATGGGGGAGTGAATATGATACATGGATTTTAAGCTGTGCAGTGGGTCACTCACACTCATGACCTTCATGGTGTTCAAGGGTCAGCTGTATTTATTTATTGAATGAGTGGGTGGCCCCATGAACTTGGGAGTCTGCCCCAGTTCTGCTGCTGACTAACGGCTCCATCAGCATGGGCCTCTGTTGAAGAGCCACCAACTTCTTTGAAGACCAAATGAAACAATGTGTGGGAAAGAGATGAGAAAAGTACTAGACTCAACTAAAGGCGTATTACATGGCGGTTATTCTCTGTAACAACAGTCTCTCCTTTGGAATCAGGGAAGAGTCTCTTGCCACCTCAGGGAGCGGTAGGTAAGGTGACAATATTGCAGGATTTCCCAGGACCATCATCATATGAAAATATTCTCATCCACTGTGTCTAGTCTTACCCTTGTATTTGCCACATTGCGCATCTTAAGTTTTTAACTGAGAGATTTAGCCACAGTAGGTAGCAAAAAGGGGACTGATTCTAAAAAGAATAGGTCTAATTTGCATCAGAAAAATAAAAGAATTTCTCATTGGAAGACAGCACTTTAGCCATGAGTCCTGAAGGACTGAAGGCTTCAGCCACTACTACAAAATTACTTTCAAAACCAACAGAAGCACACTAGAAATCCATCAGGGAGCAATCTTTGGGCATGTGATTTTCTTCTCTGCAGGTAAACATGCCCTTAAATCACTTGCAGTTTTAGGACCTGTAAGTTTTACGAATGCCGAGATAATACAGTCTACCTAGGATTCTGCTTTTGTCAAAAGTTACATTGAAGCAGATTTTCTTTTTTTTTTAAATTTTTTAAATTATTATTTATTTTTGAGAGAGAGAGAGAGACAGAGCACAATAGGGGAGGGGCAGACAGAGAGGGAGAGACAGAATCCTAAGCAGGCTCCAGGCTCTGCGCTGTCAGCTCAGAGCCCAACATGGGGCTTGAACCCACAAACCGTGAGATCATGACCTGAGCTGCAGTCTGGCACTAAACCGACTAAGCCACCCAGGTGCCCCGAAGCAGATTTTCTTATATTATGTGATTTATACAGTGATACATGGAAGATACATGGACTTTGAAATCACTTAGATCTGGCTTCAAATTCCAGCTTTATTATTTGATAATAGCTAAGTGGGGGCTTGAAAAACTAGTACTTAGTGTCCCATCTGGGTATGTCTTATGTAAGCCTCTGGATTCAGGGCCTTTCTAAGAATATGTCACAGTCAAACACATGTTGCCCATTAATAAGTGAAAGGCTCTGAGATGTTCTGGAACCAGGAAGCCTGTTTAAGTTTGTTTAACCCAAAATTTCTCAAACTGTTGTCCTTTTAATATCTATGAATATTTTACTGAACTAGGTCCTATGGGAAATCCTGGCTTATAATAAGGCCACACGTATCTTAAGAAATCAATGTAGCTTCTCTTTCTCATTTTATTGTTGATGACTCAGTTTATCCTCTCCATCCTGATTCCTTCCACAGTTTTCCCAACCTCCAGTGGGATATTGGTCCCATTCTCCATGTACTGGTTTCTTAGGGCTTCTATAAAAAGTACCACAAATTATGGGGCATAAGCCATCAAAATTTATTATCTCATATAGCAGTCCAAAATCAGTGCATTGCCTGGGCCATGTTTCCTCTGAAAACTGTAGAAGAGGAGAGGAAGTGGGGACCCTTCCTTGACTCTTCTTGCTTTTGGTGTTTGCCAACAAACCTTGGTGATTCTTGGCTAGTAGATGCATCACTCCAATCTCGGTTCCCACTGTTACATGGCTGTCTTCTCTGGCTTCTTTCCTCCCTCCCTCCCTCCCTTCCTTCTTTTCTTTCTTTCACTTTCCTCCCTGGGTTTCTTTGCTAAACATCAGTTACATTGCATTACAGTCTCACCCTAATCCAGTGTGATCTCTTTCTAATTTAACTGATTACACCTGCAAAGACGTGTTTTTCAAGTAAGCTCGCATTCTGAGGGGCTGGGGATTGGTCCTTCGGCATATCTTTTTCGGGGAACCAAATTCAACCTGTAACAATCCGTGAAGCTGCTCTGGGCAAAAGAACTTAGGAGTCATCCTTGCTTCTTTTCTTTCCCTTCATAAACAGTGGGGGTTTCCTTACAAAACGCAGCTCACACTTTACACCACCCGCACTCTCTGGCTCCAGCCTTCCTCTCTCCTGGAATATTACATGAGCCTCCTAATTGGTATCCTGGTTCCATCCCTATTCTCCTATCGTCCACTTGCTAGGTGGCAGCCAGAGTGATGGTTTCACACTTCACAATTTTGCTTAGACCATGTGATTCCCTAACGTTAATGAATATGAATACAGCTAAAAGTCTACATATTTTGGCCCTGTCCGCCCTCTGAACTCATCATGTGCCTGCCACATTCTCCTTCATTCACTGTACTCCAATCAACAAACAACAAACAAGCATATTTGCATCTCAGGGCCTTTGCACTGTTTCCTCAAGGCTGGTTCCACCCTGAGATGTTTCCTAACCATAACTGGAGTGTTAGCCCAAACACTTTTCTGAGGTCATCTGGAGCAGGAAGGGCCTAAGATACAGAGGTTCCTCTATTGTGTTTTGTTGAGTAAAGATCACAGAGTGTGTTACATAAATTTTTTTAGATATTACACAAAAATAGAAAGGCTTTCCTGATCAAAAATTGGTTGGTTTGGGAAATGCCCAGCTAAGTTTTAACAGGTTGATTTACAACAGAAATTCTCAGCAACATAATAATTTAATTCTGCAGGGATATAATATGTCATATTTCCAAATTTACCTGAAAAGGGAGGAGGGACTCTGGCCCACATAGTACATCTTGGGGGACGCTGGTATTGCAGCTAGGGAATAGTCTTTGCAGACTAATTAGGATTGGCCTTAACTCCTTGTTTTACCACTCAGTGGTGTGAACTTAGGCCAATAACTCAAATTCCCCGAGGATCAGTTTCTCATCTCTAAAACGGGATACTAATAGTACCTGGGCCCTCAAAAGTGAGAAATAAAAATATAAGGCAATTAGCACATCTCCGGGTACATAGAGAATGCCCAATGATTGGTAGCTATGACTGATATTTATTATGATGAGGCCTTTGATCCTGAGGATGCCTTTCTGTTTCAAAACTGTTATTAGCATTTTGGGACATGTCTGCTTTTTGACTTGCCACCCCCACTCAAATTTTCCTTCCGGCTGGAGTGAGACTTCACAGTAAAGCCCTCTTCTGTTGTGTCAGATAACATTATTTTCTCCTCTTCTGATTCTTTTTATCCTCCACCTGCTGCATAACCCAAGTTTATCTCCCTTTCTTGTGAGTCCAAATGTAGAAGGCAGAGAGGGGAATGACTAAGTCATGAGCAAGACTAGACACTCCTGTCTGATGCCTGGGGGGTGGGGGGGTCCTGTGAAAAGGAGATAGGCATGTTCTTGGTGCCCCCTCAGCCGAAGGTTGCCTATCTCTCACCTTATGTGTCGTGTGCTATGTCCTTTCTGGGAGAAGAGTGCTTCAAATACCAATTTTAGAAATTAAGGGATGCCTGGGTGGCTCAGTTGGTTAAGAGTCCGACTTTAGCTCAGGTCACTGCTCGAGGTTCAAGCCCCGCGTCGGGCTCTGTACTGACAGCTCAGAGCCTGGGGCCTGCTTCGGATTCTGTGTCTCCCTCTCTCTCTGCTCCTCCCCTGCTCACGCTCTCTCTCTCTCTCAAAAGTAAATAAAACATTAAAAAAAAGAAATTAAAGTGATGTCTTGCAGAAAGTGAGGAGTGGACCCCTTCTTCATAAAAAGGTTTATTTAGATAAAGGTTTGTTTATACACATAAATAAACCATTTGTTTGCATGGAAATCCTTTAGCAAAAGAGCTAGAATTGGGATTTGGTTTGGTATTTAAGTTGAGGGTTGCATAAAAATACTTTGTTACAGGATTCAGGTGCTTTGGTTATGCTTGAATGATCTGGATATGTGCTTAAATCTTTTTAAAGTACAGGGGCACCTGGATGGCTCAGTCGGTTAAGTCTCCAACTTTGGCTCAGGTCATGATCTCATGGTTCATGAGTTTGAGCTCTGCATTCGGCTCTGTGCTGACAGCTCAGAGCCTGGAGCCTACTTCGGATTCTATGTCTTCCTCTCTCTCTGCTCCTGCCCAGCTCACCCTCTGTCTCTGTCTCCTCTCTCTCTTTCACTCTGTCAAATAATAAACATGAAAAAAAATTAAAAAGCAGTCTTTTTAAAGTAGAGGAACCACTTTCTTGTACTCTTCTTTGGTTACCAGTTTCATGGAAATGTCTGTTACTAGTTGGCCTGTTTTGTTAGTTAGTTTTAGGGAATGTTTTTATTATGTGGGGGGCCAGTTAAATAGGTAAAAGGGGAATCTAAGCAGCTGCTCTCTTGCAGCTGTCACATTTATTCCCATCCTTTGATTGGAAGAATCTACAGTATAAATAGGGGCGTGGGAAGGCGAGAAGAGAACAGAGGGCTGCTTGACACGTTTGCCTTCTTTGTCCTCATTCTGGAGTTTGTGTTTTTGATTCTTTTTTCATTGATAGAACATAGTTTCCAATGGTTTCTTCAGGTTTCTTTTCTAGAAGCCTCGGGTATCTGACCGTGTTAGTGGTTGCTTCCAAACACAGAGGACAACTTAGCAGGATTGTTCCCTTTGTCTCGTCTGCTGATCATTTTTTTTTCTTCTTTTTAATGTTTATTTATTTGGGGGAAAGCATAAGTAGGAGAGGGGCAGAGAGAGGGAGACATAGGATTCGAAGCAGACTCTGTACTGACAGGCTGACAGCAGCAAGCCCAATGTGGGGCTTGAACTCCCCAACCGCGAGATCAGGATCTGAGCCATAGTCGGATGCTCAACTGACTGAACCACCCAGGTGCCCCTTCTGCTGATCATTTTAATTGGGATTGGAGTGTGGTGGATGGAAAGTAGTTTCCAGCTCATTTTTCAAATTAGGAACATGAGACCAACATGTGTGGGTAAATATTTAACAACCAGGTTTCTGGGGGAGTAGGGGTAAAGCCCTGATTTGTGGTGTTTGCTGATTTCTGTGATGTAAATACTACCCCCATGGCTGATTTCAAAATACCAACAAGATGTCCTTGAACACAGAGTTGGAAAGAAATGCACTTCAACAAACCGTTATGTGCTCTGTCCACCAAATACAAAAACCATCACCCCGAGTCATGGTAAAATGTAATAAAGAGTTATGCAGTGATGAGTTTTGAGTATTTATTATATTTTTCATTTTTAAAAATTGTTTAATGTTTATTTTTGAGAGGCAGAGAATGAGGAGGAAGCAGAGAGAAAGGGAGACACAGAATCCGAAACAGGCTCCAGCCTCTGAGCTGTGGGCACAGAGCCTGATGTGGGGCTTGAACTCCTGAACCGTGAGATCATAACCTGAGCCAAAGTCGGACACCTAACCGACTGAGCCACTCAGGTGCCCCTATATTTTTCAATAAAACTTAGTGGTAAGTTTTCATGGTTTAATTTTTAACAGTGCCTTTGTTGAACAACTAGCTCTCAAAGTTCTTGGAAAGGTAATCATTGGTTTCAACACATGAAACCCAGAGAAGGGACCCAGAGAAGTTACTCTCTTGCCAAAGGGTCAGTGAATGAGGTGGCAGAAGCTGGATTAGTGTCAACTGTTTCTAGAAATCAAATTTCTCTAGGAAGATTGACTTATTAATGTTTCTGTTCATTCATTATTATTTTTTACTACTGTTACAGGTTGTTAATTATCTATTGAGACAAGAAAAGAATATCTGAATATAACTGTCACCAAAGATGGGAGTGTGGAAAACAGATTGGATTTAGAGCCACAAATAAATCCCGGCTCTATGTCTTGGCCCTACTTCTCACCAGTGGTGTAAATCTTAAGCAGGTCACTTACACACTTCTTTGTGTCCAGTTTTCTCATGTCCAAGATGAAAGAATTGGTCCACATGAATATCTGATATCTGTCTAACATATCATGATTCATTATTTAGATATTATTCTATCAACTTAGACATTATTTAGACATTATCACTTCAACAAATAATTTGCTGATACCGATTACATGCACGCTTGTTATGGATTCTTTTCCTGGGTGGATTAAAGACTATATAGTAATTGTAATTATTATTATAACAGCATCGCACACTTATGCAGAGCCTTCTAATTTACCAAAGAGAAAGTGTACTCTGAGTCTTGAGGTTCTGTGGCTCTAGGAGGACGAGACACATCTCCATAGAATGTTAGAGAAAGAAGAGTCCATTCTAAAAGAACAAACAGAACCCTATTCCTAGGAAACGCAAGAGGTCATAACCAGGTAGTAACAAGGAACGAGGAACAAGCTTTTTTTATTTTTATTTTTTGCCACATCTATCAGTTGCTTCACTTTATCTTAACAAAAGCAAAACCAAAAACTATTTTTTATTATAAGATTAATTATTGTAGAAAATTAAGAAATTTTAAAGAAGTAGTAAATAAGGAGAGACTACCATATATCCAATAGCCTGCTTTTCTTTACCCGATGTTTTAGTACATTTTCCAAAGCAGTCTTGTCATTTTCATTGCTGTGTACAGTTCCATCTTTTGGTGTATAATAACTTACTCATCTTAAATTGTTTACCTTGTTGATAGTGTTTTATAATTTTAAGGAACACAGTGATAAATATCTGTGTTTATATTTAAAAAATTGTACATTGAACATATGGCTTCCAACTGTGATATTTAAGGATTAGCGAGACAGTTTTAGCAAATCATATACTTTTGACCTTTAGCTTCTTTGATTCTGCCAATATTGCTTTGTATTTACTTAGATTTTACGTTTCTAACAATTAAGAGGAACAGTTTGTCTGAATCCTTCAATATGATATATTTGAACTGGAAATAGCAGCAATGTTTTCATATTATTTCAAATAGACGTGATAAATTGTATGGTGAATACTTTTCTTCCCCGCTTTAAGCAATTGCTTCTAGTAGAGGATTTTTTTGTTTCGAAAGTATTCAATAAATGTTCAATGCATTAAGAGATCCAGGCTAATTTAGTATAAGCAAGAACATGTGAGAAGGATTTAAGAAGAAAAACAACACTTCCTTATTCATGATAATAGCCTTCATTTTCATGAGGATAGATGACAGCCAAAGCAGAGTTCAGGAATTCTGGTAGTTAAATGAGAATTATGCATTGAAGGATGTTGTTTTAATTCACCTACATGAGCAACCATGACTCTAACAGTTATTTGATTAAATGTTAATGAGATCTAATAAATTGACCCAACTCTTACTTTTATGTATTAGATTTATGTCAATTAAAGCAGGGCAAGTTTTACCTCTTTCCTTCTTTAACATCGGAGTCAACATCTGCTTACAAGGGACACTTTGTAACTACCCTGCTTATTTAAATATTGATGATTTCCATTAAAGGGAGCTGGTTTGTAGCAGGAAGATTGAGAAATTAGATGGTGTGATTAGTTCCTTATTTCTGCCACCAGGAAAAAAAAATGTCTTACTAAAGAGCTTTTTTAGTATTTTTTTTAATTCCACATATCTTTTTTTTTTTTCCCCTGAACCAGTTAGAGAGTAAGATTATTGATGTCAAGTATTCCTTGAAAGTAGCTATAATATTAAAACAAGTTCACATATTAAAAATATATATATTTTATCAGTGCCATAGTGGTCACTACCCTTGGGCTTCTTGGGACTAATTTCAGGTTTTAAATTCATTTTGTTCCTTACGATAGCCCATAATAGGCAAAACCAGTTTATAGCTGCATATTGTATTTGGTTAGGCTTGCTTACATAAAGCTTGGGAAATTCTATTAAGTTAACCATGAAAAGACTTGACAAGAATTATGTATTTGATCACATTATAATTATAAATGTTTATCTTACGAGGAAATGTGTCTGAAAAGCTTTTAAAATTTGCTACACTTTAGAGCTAAGAATTCGGATCTTGCTTAAATAGTAGTAGTGTAGAGTAATGTAATAGCACGGATATAAGATCCTAATTCTTAGGGTTAAGGATTAAGGTGAAGTAAGTGAGGCACTTGACTAGGGTATAAAATGTAAGAGAGTGCCAAAAAAACCTCAATAATCATGATAAATAGTGTTTTAATGCAACATTTGGGGGAAAATTAATGCCAAAAAATCCACGATGAACAAAACATCGCAATTTTAGAAAAAGATGAGATCTGACCCTACATCTGCCCCTGACTCACCTTTTGCCTTGACTGGGTTCACCATGTCCTTGGATAAGGCATTCCTTTGAGTCCAGATTTTCTTATCTAAAATTAGTGCCATGAATCTTCGATTTCCTGGTTGAGTTATTAGGGTATTCAAATCAGCTAAAAATACATGGGAAAGCCCATCATAAATACAAATTATGTATTTATTTACAAATTTAGGGAACTTATCAACTTTAAGTCATCAGTCTTATCAGCCAAGGTGAGTAATCCAAGCAGCAGATTTGAAGACCTTTGAAAAACCGCTCATAGAGTTGGAGGCGTAGCTCTTGAATTATCAGCTGCCAGTAGGGGCAGGGACCTGAAGACAGTTGTAGGACCTCTCCTTTCTTCCTTCTTTCTTTTTTGTTCTTGGAGGTAACGTTTGTGATTTGTAAGAGACAGAAGAGGTAAGCAGAAATCCTCTTTGTTTATTCTAACTTTCTCTGCGAAGTGCCCATGGACACTGAAATCTCACTTTTGCTCAAGCTATTCCACCCACCAGGGATGCTTTCTCCATTTCTCCAGCCCATCTGGGTTCCACCCACCTGTTCTTCACACCTCATCTTGTTGAGGCCTCCTAGTTTCTCTCGGCCAGAGATGTGTTCTCAGTCCTGTGCCTTCCTTCGGTAGATAACCATCTCTACCACACATTTGGTGATCCTTCCAAAGTCCTTGTTTTCTTGACTTTTTATCTGATCCTGTATTGGGTTTACTTTTCAGACCACAGTTTTAGAAATATACATCATTTCTCTAATTAGATTCTAAATCCTTGAATAGCCCTTACTCTCCCTTAGACTGATGATGTCAGGGTAAGCAGGGATTTAGGTCTGTTTTGTTCAGATGGTCTTCGAGGTGCTCAGCAAAGAGCCCTTACACGCAATATTTATTTTTTGTACATCATACATGTTTTTTTGAATGAAATAAGTGAATGTCTTGTATGTAAAAGGGCTGGGTAAATATTTACCCTTTGGATTCATTTGTTTTCATCTAGGCTTAGAGAGGACGGTTGGTGCCATGTGGAAGGCAATTGTTTTGCTGGTTGTGTTCATGTTCAACCCTGGTGGCGATGGGCTCTTTCACAACTTATACAAAAATGTTCGGGTTTCCGTACCACGCGAGGGAAACGTAGGAGAGCCGTTATTTCTTACTCCCTATATTGACGCTGGGAAACTTGAAGAAGGTGAGTTCAATAAAATCGGAAAACCACTGGTGTATTTTCAACAGTTTTGGGTTTTGTTTTGTTTCGTTTTGTTTTTTAGCAGTTATCTTCCAGGATTCAAAATACATTCTGATTTTTTTTAACTCAGCTGTTTTATTTCAAATATTAATGATTTGATGTCATGTATGATCAGAGTTTTGAGCTAAAATGAGAGTTTGTCAGGGACAGATTATCTAGTGGTCGAGTACCTACATTTCTGTTCATAAAACTAGCATAGTGCTGGTCCCCAGCTGGGCAGTAATAAATACTAACCTTAGAACATAACGATGCTTCAGGTACTGGTTCTGAGGATTCTCCATAGACTCCAACAATCCAGGGTGCTGTACCCATTTCACATACAAGAAAATTAAGCAGAATGAGATTTACTTGCCAGAGTTAGGGGCGCCTGGGTGGCTCAGTCGGTCAAGTGTTCGACCCTTGATTGTGGCTCAGGTCATGATTTCACTGTGAGTTCGAGCCCCACATCGGGCTCTGCACTGACAGCACAAAGCCTGCTGGGGATTCTCTCTCTCCATCTCTGTCTACCCCTCCCCTGCTCACTCGCTCTTTCTCTCCAAAAGTAAATAAATAGGGGCGCCTGGGTGGCTCAGTCGGTTGAGCGTCCAACTTGGGCTCAGGTCATGATCTCACCGTTCGTGGGTTTGAGCCCTACACAGGCTCTGTGCTGACAGCTCAGAGTCTGGAGCCTGTTTCAGATTCTGTATCTCCCTCTCTCTCTGCTCCTCCCCTGCTCATGCTGTCTCTCTCTCAGAAATAAATAAAACTTTAAATAAATAAACACATAAATAAAAAGTAAATAAATAAACTTTTTTTAAAGTTACTTGGAGAGTCACATGGACACCAGCTGGCAGATGCAGGATTCATACGCAGGCAGCCTCACTCCGGAGTCTATGACCACCGGCACGCTGTCAGGCCCCTTTGCACAGCAAGGTACCCAAACCTTCTAGACCTCGGTTTCCTCATTAACAAGATGGAGACAGGGGCGCCTGGGTGGCTTAGTCGGTTAAGCGTCCGACTTTCGCTCAGGTCATGATCTCGCGGTTCGTGGGTTCGAGCCCCGCGTCGGGCTCTGTGCTGACTGCCAGCTCAGAGCCTGGAGCCTGTTTCAGAGTCTGTGACTCCCTCTCTCTCTGACCCTCCCCTGCTCACGCTGTCTCTCTCTCTCTCCTAGAAATAAATAAAAATATTAAAAAAAAACAACAACAAGATGGAGACATAACCACTTACTTAAGTCACAGGGATGTTATAAGAATCAGATGAGAAAATGCACATGAAGTCTCTATAACTTCTACATTGCTCTCTAAATATTAATGTTTGCAATTTTTTTTATTTGGAAATGGTGGGGGTTCCAATCATTATTATTATTAATAGGAAAAAGGTGTTATTTGGTATCATCAGAGATCAGAATTTATGACCTTCCTCTGTTTTTTTTTTTTGTTTTTTTTTTTTTTTTTTTGGANAAAGCTTCTTTCAGTTTAGGTAAAATACTGTGTAGATACATTACTTAATCCTTCTGGACATCAGTAGGTTCCTGAACTATAGAATAGTATGTAGGTACATATAGTCCAGAAAATAGCAATAGAGTAGTAGGAAAAATAACAAATGCCTAATATTTAATAACTATTTCCCCGTACCTAGCACAGTTTCTATATGTAACAGGCAAATCTAATAGATACTTGCAGAATTTAAATTTTAAACCTGAACATGTGCCAGACACGGGTTTTACACACACATTAGCTTAGTTAATCCTCAGAGCCACGGTAATGAAGAATGCAGAATTATTGTTCCCATTTTATAGATGAGAAGACTGAGGCCTTAAGAAATCAAGTATCTTGCTCAGAGCCATTTAAAGATAGTAAGTGACAGAGTGGAAATAAAACCTATCTCTGTTGACTCTAGAACCCAAGGTATGAACCACTGTGCTATGTGACTGGATCCAAACTAGAAAAGGACCTGTGTGTAGCGGGTGAGGAACACAATTTCAACAAAGGCATTTAGTACAAGCGAGCCGTGGCGCTGTGTCTGTGCCCTACATCTGGAAGAACCAAGTGAAAATACAGAGAAATCCATCTGGGAGACTGTACACATCCCTACCACTCTTGTATTTGTTGCTTACAAGCATCTCGCTGTTGTGGTCATCAACAGTAGCAAAGAAAGTTTCTGAGGGAGATAGTTTTCATCTTCTGTCCTTCTGTGCCAAGTCTTGATAGATTGCCATCTGATGCACGACAACTTCTAAAAGAGTAAAACTGATGTAATGTCACTTTCTAAAGTTCTGTTACGCAGTCAGAATCTTTCAATGGGATTTTAAGTGGCTAATCCAAAATCCGGTACGTCTGGGTATTCAAATACAGCCCTGATAACATAATTAAGGATAATTTTATTCATCCGCTTTGCTGAAAGTTCAGGAAGCTCTGGACAGATGGTCAACTCATTCCCCTAAATCCCTTTTGTTTATTGAGTCTGTCAAAACCTTAGGAACGTGAGTCTTAGTATCGCAATGGAACATTCTTGAGATAAACAGTAATTCGCAAAAAAGACAAGGGCGTTTTTATTTTTTGATCTCCCAATTAGCTGGCTTAGTTTTGTGTAATTGTAATTGCGTGTTTACTTTCTCTGCGGCTAGAATAAACCCTCGAAACGAAATGAATAGAGGAGGCAAATTTTAAAATATTTACAAATACTGCCTTTTCACAAACTTTAAAGAATATTTTGTTATTAGGTGTTACTTGATTATCACTTATGGTCTGGCAGGGTCTGTGCGTGCTGTTGATGACTGAAGATTTTGTAGAGGTGAAGTGCACCCTGATTAGCTGGTTCAAGTCCCTCTTTGGTCACACGCCAGTCTTTTTCAAAGTGTTAATACCATAAACATTGGTTAACTGCAGTGAATAATAAGGAGGAAGTGAATCGCTTCAAAGAAAATATTTTCCGTTTTTTTTTTTTTTTTTTTAACTGTTTTGAACGTTTGAATTGTGAATCATGGTTCCAGGAAGTAAGAAAGCCCGACATCTTGGGAGTTTATTTTCCACACTCCGTGAGTAGACTCTGGAAGGATGAACCGAACATTTGAAGTACAAAAATATCATTTTAGTGGAAAGAGCTTTTCATTATTTTACTGTGACTTCGTTAAAGGAAATTTAAAAAGTGAAATAGGGTGAAACACTTTTTTGGGATCCAGAACAGGTCTTTCTAAATTCTTTTTTTTTTTTTTTTTAATGTTTTATTTATTTCTAGGAGAGAGAGAGAGACAGCGTGAGCAGGGGAGGGTCAGAGAGAGACAGAGGGAGTCAGAGACTGAAACAGGCTCCAGGCTCCGAGCTGGCAGTCAGCACAGAGCCCGACGCGGGGCTCGAACCCACGAACCGTGAGATCATGACCCAAGCGAAAGTCGGACACTTAACTGACTAAGCCACCCAGGCACCCCAGGTCTTTCTAAATTCTTAAGACCATAATAAGGCCTGGCTTCCTTAGGAGGATTTTGTAGAAATATACTAAACTTAGTGCATTGCTGGTGTGGCAGAGTTTAGTTCATTTATTCATTAATTCATTCACCTTTATTATTTTTTAAAAAAATTTTTATGTCTTTATTTTGAGAGACAGAGAGTGGGCGGGAGCGAGACAGAGAGAGAGGGAGACATAGAATCCGAAGCAGGCTCCAGGCTCTGAGCTATCAGCACAGAGTACGATGTGGGGCTCCAACCCAGGGACTGTGAGATCATGACCTGAGGTGAAGTCGGATGCTCAACCGACCCAGTCACCCAGGCGCCCCTATTAAGAAGTATGTACTGAACGTCTTTAAGTGTGTAAATCAGCATCCCCATTTGTACAAAGACAAGGCCATTTCCTTGCTTTAATGTACCTGAGTCATTGTCAGAGCAGGCCAGCTGACCTCGTGCTGTGCTGGCCTCAGAGAGATAGATCGATTCAATCATCTCTCCCCCTTAGTCCATTCCCTCCAGCTCCTTTCTATTACATATTTCCTTTTTCTCATTCTATTCGACCTTTCTCATTTTTCTCTGGCTTTTTTCGTGAATCCTCTCCTGCTCACGTACCTCTCTGTAATTCATGTCTCATTTATTCCTAACTCCCTCTATCTTCAGTTCTCTATCTGCCTTTTTTTTGGGGGGGGGGGGGGTTCTCTATTTTTAAGATGAATAGTTTGGGGGGAAATATGTCAAAAGTGTTTTTGGTACAACGTTCCAGCTATGAAAGAAGTCTGGAGATATGATGTGACTACATAGTGACTATGGTTAACGATATTTTAGTGCATATTTGAAAGTTGCTAAGACAATAGATCTTGAAAGTACTCATCATGGGGCGCCTGGATGGCTCAGTCCCTTGAGCATCCGGCTTCGGCTCAGGTCATGATCTCACCGTTCGTGGGTTCGAGCCCTGCATCAGGCTCTGTGCTGGCAGCTCAGAGCCTGGAGCCTGCTTCGGATTCTGTGTCTCCCTCTCTCTTCTGACCCTCCCCTGCTCACACTGTCTCTCTCTCTCAAAAATAAATAAAACATTAAAAAAAAAGAAAGTACTCATCACAAGAAGAAAAAAATTGTAACTACATATGGTGACGAGTGTTTACTAGACATTGTGGGTACCATTTGGCAATGCATGCAAAGATCAAATTGTTAGGTTGTACATCTGAAACGCATAATGTTCCATGTCCAATATATCTCAATTTCTTAAACAGAAAAAAAAAAAAAAAAAGATGTTTTGAAAGGCTGCCCCGCCCTGGAGGGTGAGCCTTCTTTGGGCTAATTGAGAGCGGAAGCAAAGTGGGGCGGAGGCAAGGCTCCTGGAGGGGAGGGTGGAGGCTGGGAGGGGCTGGCACACACCACTTTCCCTAAACATCCCCCCTTTCCTTTGCTTAAAATGCTCCTCTCCCTTTCTTGTTTCTTTGCCTCTTTCTGGCAGCAAAGGATAGGTCTCTTTGAGAAGAGCACGGGGAGAGCTAGAGAAGCTGGATTGAGTTAAGCCGTCTTCCCTGGGGGAACCAGACAATGCCAGAAAAAGACAGAGTCTTCGAGACCACACGTGGGGTGGCCCACAGGCTAGTGACGATCTTCCCTTCCTTTGCCTGCGCCTTTATTTTGTGTGCACCTGCATGTGCTGAGTTTGATGCTCACCCTCAAAGCCCGGGATGGGGGCGGGGAATCCGTATCCACATTTTGCACAAGAGGAAAGAGAGGCTCAGAGAGAGAAAGCTACTTGCCAGGGAGCCTGGTCGGAATTGCAAACCGAGGTCTGCCCACGTTCTTGCTATTGTACTAGACTAGTAGGACCCTTCGGAAACCGCTGCTGAGACCCTCCCCATATCCCCCCATCTCCTCTGCTCCCAGATGCTCCTTGTTCCTAATCAGCAGGTGCATTTCATAGGTAACAGTGGCTGTGGTCTCTCCGAGCCCGTCTCTTTTCTGAAGGTTGTACATGTATTGACTCTTACCCTCATTGACACATGAAGCCATCTACCTTCCGCAGATGAGAAACTGAGGCACAGACAGGTTAAGTGACTGCCCAAGGGACCACAGAGCCGGTCAGTAGCCACGCAGGGATCAGCAGAGTGCGAAGGAAAGGGAGCAGTGCTGTCTAGATGAGAGTTTCCCTTGGGGAGGCAGGTTCGTATTAAAAGAGGAACTCGTGGCCCCCATGCCATGGTGTGCTGGTCAGTGTCACAAGCAGCTCTGGGGGACGGGGTCCTGATTTGCACACTGATGCGCGCACGTAAACATTCTTACCATGGCTCGTTGCACGCTGGTGGTGATGTTGCCGATGCCAAGTTGGGAAGAGAAGCCAGCAGCGCTTGAGAGCCTCTGGGCTCCGGCGCCCCGCTGAAGGCGTCTTCGGTTGGTGGCGTGTGTGAAGGACCCAGCCTCCCGACCTGCTCCGCTCTCTAGCCAGTCTCCAACTTCCTGTGTCAGACAGAAATCGCTTTTCTTCAGCCATTAGTTTTCACTGGGGACACTTGCTTTGTCGCCACTAAGGAATCTTTCTTCACCTAAACTCCCCCTCGGTTCCCCCTTCACCGTGCCATCCATGTCCCGTTTCTCCTTCATTGTTTTCTTAATCACTGCTCTCCCTTCCCCTTCCTGCCACCCATACTTTGGGACTGACTATGGTTGAGAAGCAGTGTAGCGGAGTTCAAGAAGGAGCAAACTCTGCAGCCTGCCTGCTAGGTTAGAATCCCAGCTCTCCTTTACTAGCTGTGTGACCTTGGGCAAGTTACTTACCCTCTCTGAGCTTCAGCTCATCGGTAAAGTGGGGATACTAAGTACACCTACTGCATAATATAAAGCCCTCAGTATGGTAGCCTTTAAAGTGCTAGCCCCTCTTAGTGTTATTCACTCCTGGGTGTCCTCACACTAGCTGAGAAGTCCCTCTTTCCCCCTCCCTTTCCCTGTCCCTTTGGTGCCATAAAAAAGCCAGACCTCTGCCCTCCACAACTATCCTGTTGTCTTCTTAGGTTTCCTGTGAGTAGCCATGAGGCCATGAGGTCACCCCTTGTCTGTCTGCCTCTCCCTACCCTCCCAGCCATCTCCGCTCCCCACATGCGTCAGCCTATTTCCCTTAATGGAAGCGGTGGGCCCTTTTGCTTTCATGATAAGGAGAATGTGGTGAATATAGGCTTTCCGGAGGCTGAGAGCTGCTTAGCTATTTGTTTTTCTGGTACCCGCCTCACCTTTTGGGACCGGGTGACTTCTGCCCTGGCCTTTTTTATTTATGTATTTATATTTTATTATTTTTAAAAATGTTTATTTCTGAGAGAAACAGTGACAGAGCCTGAGCAGGGGAAGGGCAGAGAGAGCGAGAGAGAGAGAGAGAGGGAGACACAGAATCCTAAGCAGGCTCCAGGCTCTGAGCTGTCAGCACAGAGCTGGCCACAGGGCTCCTACCCCTGAACTGCGAGATCATGACTGGAGTAAAAAGCCAGCTTAACCCACTGAGCCACCCAGGCGCCCCCACCCCCCACCTCGGTTTACTTTTTAGAGTGGATGTGAGGATAGGTAATTTTCTTCTTTTTTTCTTAAAAAATATTTTATTATAGCTCATAAATATATTTGGGGGCCAAAAAAAGAAAAAGAAGTCTCCTGGTAACCTTTCTGATCGCTCCATCCCAGACCTGGCCCCTGGGAGAGAGAAGACGAGAGATGAGACCAAGATGCTAATGGTATATTATTTCTCTAATCCTTGGGTAAATTTTTGTTCCCACTAGCAAAAAACCAAAGTTTGGTCCCTCCTTTCCCTGGATCGAACGTGAAGAGTTACGCTGGCTACTTCACTGTGAATAAGACCTACAACAGCAACCTTTTCTTCTGGTTCTTTCCAGCTCAGGTAGGCCTGCAACAGCGCTCTTAACAGGACACTAACCCTCAGGAGCTGAGAATGCTGCCCCAGGGCAGAAATAGTAGCCTACGAAACCATACTTTAAAAAATAATTTTTTTTTGCATCTTTTCGATTTTTTTTTCTAAAAATAAGTGCCAGTGACTCCGTGTGGTGTTCCTGTTTATGTGCAGGAAACCAATGTTTGTGGGGAAGGCCCAACTTTTAAGTTCCTCGCAGCCTTATTCGGAATATTAATATTACCACCTTCTTCCTGCCGCAGGCTCCTTAAATCATTCTGCCCGTTGTTTTGTTCTAAAAATACCTTGGGCAAGGATGGGCGGTGGGGAGCCAGAGAATGATAAGGGATGGGGAGAGTCCCGAAATTCACAGGTGTAATCCATGTCTAAAGTTAGTTGATTGTGGACTTCTGTGGCTGCTCTGTCTGTGGACTTTGCAGTGCAAACTATTCTTTTTGCACTCACTCCTTCATGCACCCAGTATCCATTAACTTAGTGCTGTTCCGTGGGAACACGGAAGAAAAAACTAGACTTATTCTGTGAGCTTTTGAGGGAGCAGTGGGGAGGACCATTAATCTAGGAAGGCTTCTCAGAAGATAAATCACTCACCTTCTCGGATCCACCACACACAGCCGGATGCGTTCTTGTACTTGACCGATCTTACTCAGCCCAGGTGACCATCACAGAATTCTTCAGCACAAACACACCACTTTAACCTTATGGGTACTGTTGGGCAGAATTGGTAGAGGGGCTGAGCTGCATGAATACATTTTATCCCACCACAGGATAATTTTCTGTTTCATTTTCCAAATTGGATTTGGTTTAGAAGCCAGAGAAAACAAAGAAAAAGCTATCCCTGTGGAGGGTAGTGTTTGTATTTGCATGTGATTTGCATATAGCCATGTTGCGTAGATAAAATTGCTTTGTCTAGGATAGTTTCCAAATTAGATTGCTTTTGCTGGTACTGTTGGGTTGTATTTTCTTGACTGCTCATTTCTGCTTTCCCAACCACGGCTTCTTTTCTTTTTTTCTAAAATTTTTTAATGTTTTATTATTTCTGAGAGAGAGAGACAGACAGAGGGACAGCATGAGCAGGGGAGGGTCACAGAAAGAGGGAGACAGAATCTGAAGCAGGCTCCAGGCTCTGAGCTGTCAGCACAGAGCCTGACATGGGGCTCGAACCCCCGAAACCGTGAGATCATGACCTGAGCTGAATCAGATGCTTAACCAACTGAGTCAGTGGCTGTTTCTGATAGTAGTATGTTCTCCATTGGCTTCTGCATGTTGGGTCTCCAATAGTAGTAATCCAGATTTGTGAAAACAGGAATTAAGGGGGAGGGAAGCCGTCAACCAAAAACAAAACAAAGACTCCGTCATTTCTTTCTTTGGTTGCCTCTGAGCAGGATTACAGAATTGTCTAGAATAGAGGTGGTGCTCCAGGACTGGGAAGCCGGTCAGGGAAATGGGCCTAGATTCTGTATCCTCTCCTGGTGGGCCAGATTGAGATCTGAATGCCCGCTGCAGTGAACAGTGACGAGGCTGTTGGGGGTCCCCCCTTATTTCCCTGAAGTCCTAGCTGTGCATCCGTTGGCCAGATTATGTTGTTTGGGGCCCAGGACTGTAGCTCTAAACATGTTCCAAGATCATCCCCAAAGACATAAACCCAAGGTCGCCACACAGAAAAAGCTGTTAGAGTACACTGTGTTCTATTGGAAGTGATAGGCTCAGCTTCAGGGGACAAATAGGCAGGGATGAAACGATGGTACCGCTGACAAGTGTCACCATCTTGCCAAACCAGTCGGGCTGTAAATTATGGAACAGGCCATGTCTTCTTGAGTGAAGAAGATAAAGCATGTGGGCAGGAAAAGTAGTGGTCCCCGAGTTGGGGGAGAGTTCCTTTCCTTTGGCAGAAATACTAGTTCATTGCCTGTCACAAGGAAGCAGCTGATAGTATCATCAGGAGAGAAACGACCCTTGACAAATTTGAAGGTAGAGAAAATAAGAGATCCAGGAAGGATGCTACACTTGTAATATCCTCTGAGTGTTTTGCGGGGGGTGCTGTTTCTCAAATTAGTTTTGTTTTCCTGTTATTTCTGTGAGACTCCCTGCTATTGTATACAAATCAGTGCATGATGGATTCCAGAAGTTTTTTGGTGTATAGTGGGGAGGCAATCTACAAGAGAAATGATAGGCAGTTTCCATGGGATAAAAAGTATAATGAAGCCAATCAAAATGTAACAATTATGATGGCTACTGTTAATTGAACATTAACTACGTACTAACCACGGTGCATATTCTTAGTTAATCCTTACGAGAAACCCATGAGGAAGGAATTATTATCCTTGTTTAACAGATGAAGAGAATTACAGAGATTAAATAAATTGTCCCAGTTGCCCAACTAGAGATTGGCAGAACTTGAACTTAAACCTAGGTCTCTGATAGAGAAATCTTTGGTCTTGATCACTCTGTATTGGTTCTAAGAATCAACTAGCTATGGAAGGTGCTAGACTACAGTCATTAACATTAGAGCTCTTGAGTTTGTCAAGCTTGCATAAAATCTTGGCTCCACTATTTATGCCAAATGTGAGGATCACAATACCTACTTGATGATGATTTTGAGAGAAAGTGGGAAAGCCTTTTTTTGGTGCCTGATACGTAGTAAGATTGTTGCTATTCCTATTATTTCATAATTATCATCACTATCATTAGTTTTCCCATTATTAACACAAATACTGGTCAGAACTAAACTGGTCACAATGTGGGAGGTTAAAGAAGACAGGAAATGGGCCATTCCAAACTGGACATCGCCGAATGCCAGCAAAGAATGCAAATTAATTGTTACAGGGTAAATAAATTACAAAGCAAAACTGGGGTTTTCCAGGTTTAAGAAGATAAAAAGGAAGAAGATTATTATTTTTAAAATTAGAATTCTTCCCATGGAGAAAGGTAGCCAGTATTTGACTTTGTCTTATAGATATAGGAATATAGGTAATTTGTAGATTATTTGCATCAGATGTTGTAGAGCCCAAACCCGAGAGATTTGGACTTAGGCCTAAGCCCCTTTACTAAGGACCCTGTGTTGCTCCTCTGGCCAAGGGGAGTTGCTGGGATTCCCGGAATCCAAAAATTTGGTGAATGAGAAAGTTCAGTATCATATGAAGGTGTCAGCAAGGTTGATTAGAGTGAGGTAGCCAGCCTCCCAAAAGTGATCTTCAGTTCCTTGATGTTCATGCTCCTGGGTAGTCACCTGCTGTATTGAATCAAGGCTAGCCTTGGTGACCAATATGCTATAGCAGAAGTGATGGTGTGTGACTTCCAAGGCTACTCTTAAGGGCAGCGCTGCTTTCACCTTGGATCACTTGGTCTCTTGGATCACTCACCCTGAGGGAAGCCAGATGCCATTGGGAGGATGCTAAAGCAACCATGTGGATAGACCTGAATGGAGAGGAAGTGAGTCTCCCACCCACCAGTCAGCACCAACATTAGATGATCTTCATCCAGCCCAAGTCAGAAGACTTCAGGCCTGGCTGAAATCTTGGCTGTTGCTTCATGAGAGATCTTGAGCCAGAACTGTCCAGCCAGTCATTCCCAAATTCCTAGTCCACAGAAAGCATGAGAGATGATAAATGATTTTTGTTATCTTAAGCCACTAAGTTGTGGATACATGTTACACAGCATTAGATGACTAATATAGCCTCTCATCATATATTTCTGGGCTGTAACTATGGTATCTTATGACAACTAGAACTAGTTCCAATTCTGTCCTTTTACTTGCTCCGTAGTAATAGAGCTATAAACATTTCTTCCTGTGCAGTGAACATGATGTTAAGCTTTGTCAGTAGAGGGTGCTGGAGGGACATTGCAGGAGGAAGTTGGCTTCTCTTCCTTTTCCCTTGTCCTGCATTTTGCTTTCTCCTGGCCCGGCTGTCCGGTCTGTTAGTGGTGTCAGCATGTGCGGCAACGTCCACTAGTGCTTCTGCTGGACCCAGACCACAAACGCACTTCAACAACCTTATAATCCTGGCTCTGTCCCAGTCGTCCTGTGGCCGCAGCTCCTTCAACACGGACGCCGGGACATCCTAGGCCTTGCCACCGAGTGGTTCCCTGAGCCAACTCTCAGTGTCCTTGACCACCTGCACCCAAGGCTGGCTTTCCACAGGCTTTCCCAGCGTGGACACTGCGCACTCCACGTCGCGTGCCACCTTCAAGCAAGTGGACCCCCAACATTTGACTTGCTCTGTACCTGCTCCCATCAGCCACAGACCACTTTGCCCTGGAGGCCTTTCCTACTTGCCCCTGGATTGTTGGCCAGTTTTGAGCCAGGCAACCCAGGGAACTTCTCAGCCACCCAGTGAGTATAACCACATCTTCTCCAATGAGGTCTAGGACATAGCCTGGGGATGTAAGCCCTACACCTTAGGGTGTAAGCCTTGGGAAGAGCCACATCCCTCCCATATGAGTTTGTCCATCCATGGGCACTTTCCCTCAGCCCAGGGTACTCTTGAGAGTTCTCCTCACATACTTATGGTTATCCCCCATTATGCTGAGTATCTCTTTAAAATTTCCCTATTCCTTGGTGGACACAGGAAGCCTACTCAGCATGCTGAGGATGTGGCTCATGGGGAGCAGACACCCCCCCCCCCCCGCATTACANNNCCCCCCGGCATTACATCCCCATTCCTGCCCTGCGGTGGGTGGATGTGATACCCAGAGAGCCAAAGAAAAAGGTTTTGAAGGAGAAAGGCAGAGAAGGTTCCAGTGGAATGTAAGGTGGTTCAAATTAATGAGATGACTTAAGGCTCCATGAGAGTTAGTGGAGCTTGGTAGTGATGTCAAGAGGCCTTAAGACAGGAAAAAAAAAAGATTGAGAAAGTTAGTTTTACATATGATGGTGCTGTGGCCACACTCATAGTAAAGGAAGATTTAGCAAGAGGTCAGCACCAACCACTGCAAGTAAAATTCTTCCCCAACACACAGAATGTCTTAAGCAAGTTGTTTATACGTATTGGGAGTGTGTGTGTAGAATTAAAATGTTGCTGGTTAGCTAGTTAGCAATTCTAGTCACAAACCCGATTGCTTTAAATAAAAATCCCTGCCTTGATTAAACCATTAATGCAGCAGCTGAAGTATAAGCTGAACTGGGATCTGTGTGGCAAAATGGGAGTCCATTCAAACATACTTGGGGGAATTTCAAGACATTTACTTGGGATACTAATGACTTCAATTAAGAGAGAACACATTACTTAAATCAAGCAAATGATCAGCCTCTGCATATAGAAGTGTGAAGGGAGCTTTAATTAATTTACTAATTGCACGTCTCATCTTAAGCGGTACCATTGATTTGGGTCTTAGTGGTTTAGTTGCTGTTTTCTCTTCCAAAGTATGGCGTCCCTTATGGGGTGGGTGGGAGGAAGGGGATGGCTAGAGTATGTACCCATCCCTGGGCATTGGCAGACAACGTCACCCTACTACTTGCTTAGATACCTAAGATTCCCTGGTGGCACTCCAATGTCTTCTGTATAAAATGCAATCAAGTGACTTTTGGTGCCACTCCTACCCCCAAATATGTGAATTTCCTTCTTCAGTGATATGTGTAAAGCCTGAGTAGAAGGTTATCTTCACCATGGAATACAGAGGAGGGCTTCGGGGTACAGAACAGAAGGTGGGTATGGGTTGGATGGGGAGCGGGATGACAAGGAAGACTCAGAGCATAAGGAGATGCCATCTACAGAGGGCATCTCCACAGGGGGAACAATTAGGGCCTGGGGTTTGGTTTCATTAGTGTTCACCTGTATTCTTCTGCGCTCTCTTAGACGCAAGGAGAAAGGAAGATGAAACTGGGTGTTTCTAAGAATCCTGTTATGTACAGAATATCAAACCGAATGAATGTGTATCACTTACTGGAATGACAATCCATTAAGACATAGAGTAGATTTGTTCACCATCGTTTGGAATAAATACTGGGATGTGCTAATGTGAGACATGGTGAAACTTCCATCTGTAGAGATTCTAAAAAATGAATTCACCTGCTTCCTTCTGGGCTTTTCATTCGGGAACAACTCCTGAGAAAGGCGTGTCCAAGTTCATGAATTGGCCACCAGGGGTCACCAGAAGAATTTAAAGGGCTTCTGAGACAAAGACCTGGTTTCTTGTTTCACCAACAAAAGGTGCAGATTTGTGGGAGCTGTGTGCCCACAATCTTGTCCAGTGGAGAGTCTTCTCACTCACATATTTACTATTTCTGTGTCCCTGCTCTCATATTTAGAATCTCTTTGTGTCTTCTTCATGATCATCAGTTCTCGCTACGCCACTCAGACCTATACAAACATTAATAGAGATTTAATTTTCTTTATAATTAAATATATACATGCTTATTAGCAGAGGATTACTTATTTTTAAGGTCTTAGCTCAAATGTTAGTCCCTCACCAGATACCTTCTTTAAATAGTCAATCTAATGGCTTTCTATTATTCTCTCATATCACCCATGTATTTAATTACTTATTTATTACCTGTCTTTTTACCTCACCAGAAAAATTACTAGAGCTAACATTTAAATAGATGTGCCAGGCACTGTTCTAAGTGCTGTGCATATATTAACTCTTTGAATCTATACCACAATCATGTAAGGCAGGCATTACTATTATTTTCAAGCAAAGGATACTACGGCACAGAGAACTTAGCAACTTGCCCAAGGGCACACAGCTGTAAAATGAGATAATTGGAATTCAGACCTTGGTAGTCTGATGCCAAAATCCATGCTCTTAAACATTAAGTATCCTACCTGTCTAAACCTTAGAACTCAGTGTTGTATGTAAAATGCGTTAATACATTGTGGTAAGTCCAGAATGCCATTTTGTCTAGCCAAAAGATGGTATGAAATGAAATGTTAAGTGAATATAGTAAATATCGAATATTATATATAGCCTGATTCTATTTTTGGAAAAAAGAATTTACACACATAGCATATATAACATCTACAAAATATATTTATATATGTGTGTATGGAAGGGGGCATAGAGAAAAATCTGGAAGACTAAACATCTCCACAATCATCTCTAGGGATTACAACTGGTGGGATAAGAGATTTTTAAAAATACCCTTCTGAATAAAAATTAATTAAGAATAAGTGCTTTCTTTGTAATATAAAAAGTTTAAAGGAAAATTTCTAAAACTTTTCACAGAAATAAATGTACTATTTCTCTGGTTCCATATGCTCTTGAACTATGGCTTCAAAATAATAAGTACTTTAAAAGCCCTGAACTCTGTTAAGCCTTAAGTGAATTAAAGTTCCTTATAAGTTTTTCAATGTGGTTTTGTTCAGGATGTCTTCATTTACTTTTATTCTTTCCTAAGTTGGGAGTGGAGAGTGGGAGAGGGCTGCATTCTCACAATTGAGAGCTAAATATATCACCCTAGGAATGATCACATAATAGCCTTATGCCATTATTCTTCACCTAATTATTATTATATGTCATGACATTAGGATGTCATATCAGATTACAAAAGTCTGTGTACTGTAATATACCCAACTCTTGGGGTTTTGGCACTGAATATATAAACCTTTATTTTCCAGCATCTGACTTTTCCATTTCACTACAGAAAAGGGTAGTATTAGTTCATAGGTTGGTTGGTGTATAGTAGAAGGATTTGTGCATGGAGTTTTCTTTAAAAATGGGCTTCCTCAAGGGTTAGTGAGCTCATTTACCTCCTTCAGGAAAGTACATTTGAGGAGCAAGGTCAACTGAGGTTGGAGGTGTGTATGCTGATCTCTTATTATTGAAGCATTCCAAGAATGCAGTGTCCTGTACTTCAAAGTTGCATAATAAAGATGTTTGGCACCGATGTGTTTGACTTGACTTTGTAGTGTGGCCTCTCAGGGTCAGGCTATTTTTCTGAGAGCCCAGAGGTCCCATCATCATGCCAGGTCACAGGAAGGGACATGAGAAGTGAGGGGAGAGGAGGGCAAAAACCAGAGGGCCCGGGCACAGGAGAGGACAAACTTCCTTTAAACCTTGCACATTCTCAGCCCTGCCTCCCCATCAGAACCACCTGGGATTTTTTAAAAAGACGGATGGCTGCCTCCCCCCAGACCAAATGAATTGGTATCACTGGGATTTGAGCCTAGGCATTAATGTTTAAAAAGGTATTTTAATGGGTGGCCAAGGTTGAGAACCACTGGCTCATACGTAGCACACTGTGGTTTCTGGAAGCTCTCGGAAAGACGCAGGGGCCGGGTGTCCACCGGAATGGGTGCGCACACAGGATCTCACCTCCCCAGGGAGGCTGGAACTGTATCCATGGAGATCCACTCTCCATTTCTTTTTTTTTTTTTTGTATTTACANCACTCTCCATTTCTAATACGCTCCCTTGCTGAGTGAATACGAGTGGAAGGTGGTCCCGGTAAGTGGTATTGAACAGCACGTTCGCGGGTGGGATGGGAGCTAAAAACCACTTTTACTCAAGCCGAGCACACACAGTCAGGGCCAGGCAGGTTAGGGTGGAGCGGATTCTGTTTATTTGGCCCAGCAGAGTTTGCAGTATCATTTCATGATACGTTTTATCTTGCCTGTGAGGTGGCCATTATTGCCATTTGACGGACAGGGAAGCCGAGGGCTGGAAGAATCTGAGAGCCAGGGCCACACAGCTATTTTGCAGCCAAGTAGAACCAGAATCTGCTGGGCTACCAATTCCAGTTGCTATACCAATTCCAATACTAATGCCCTACTTCCCTGCAGCAGCTTTAGAAGGGCATCTTTGATTTTAATATTTCCTACTTCAACTTATAAGAGAAGTCCCTAGTTCTTTGAATTCTTTATGGACATTTGCAAAGGGACTAATGAGTGAAAGACTGGCCAGGGAAAGTATTGGCCATGGGTAGGTGCAAGGAAAGATACCAAACAACCTGCTGCTCCTGTTCTTCCATTTGTAGATAGTTTATCTTTTCTTTTTTTAATTTTTTTAAATGTTTTATTTATTTCTAGGAGAGAGAGAGAGACAGCGTGAGCAGGGGAGGGTCAGAGACAGAGGGAGTCACAGACCAAAACAGGCTTCAGGCTCTGAGCTGGCAGTCAGCACAGAGCCCGACGCGGGGCTCGAACCCACGAACCGCGAGATCATGACCTAAGCGAAAGTCGGACGCTTAACCGACTAAGCCACCCAGGCGCCCCGATAGTTTATCTTAAAACCATCTATAAATTCCTAGTGTCTCTTTATGACAGCAATAGCTAAGAGGTGCAGAACACGTACTATACGCTACTCACTGAGCTTTTCGAAGATGAATTTTAGCCCTCACATCAACCACATGACATAGGTACTATGCTCATCCCCGTTTTACAGATGGAGAAACTGAGGTTCAGAGAGCTTAGGCATCTTGCTTAAGGTCACACCGCTAGTAGATAGGAAAGCCCAGATCTGAATCCAGTTTGGGGTAAGAGCTCACAGACTTTTCCATCATCCTGGGCTGCATCTTAGAGCTACCATCCTGCTGATCTGAGTTCCCAGTCTGACTCTGGGCTCCTACCTTTTCTACCTGTTTCTTTAACTATAATGATTGTTTACACTTATTATGACACCTTTATCACACATTAGGCATTGTTCCAAAAGCTTTCCAAATTTTATCTCACTTAATTCCTTGATGCCGGAGAATGGACCCCGGGATAGACCTTCACAGGGACGCCCTTGTCCAGCTTACAGCTGTTCTCGCTGCCACCTCCCTTTCTGCAAGGCTGACTTTGTCAGACTTCTGGAGACTGGGGAGGAGAAATCTCTGTCTCGCATCTCTCTTTATGGTTAGAACCCTGTTCGAATGACACACTGACTGGTCTCTTTGTGACTGGGCTAAATAAGAGGTTGTAGGATTTCATCCTGAGCTGAAGCAATGAGATCTTGCTTGCTAAGACGGGCCGACTGAGCACCAAATGAGTCACGACATCCAGTGAACACTCACTGGCACATCCAACTGAGTGAGCCTCCCAGGTGCCACTTTGAGCTCCTTTCAGATTGCTCTGGAGGGCTGACTTAGCACCAGGTGACCTCTCATTCTCTGCTCTCACATCCAGCTCTCTTCTGTGCTGAGGATTTCCGTCCGCCATTTCCCTGTGTCTGTGGCATTGTTTCCTGGCTCCTCTCATGGCTGGATCGATCTAGAACTCCAATCTCCTTCAACTCAGGATCTCACTCAGTCCTTCCTTGATCACCCGTACTTAAAGGAAGCTCTATTCTTTCCTGCCCTCACCCACTCTCTTAACATCAGCTTTATTTCCTGTTCATACTCTTTAATCATTGGGCTTCTTTGTTGTCTGTGTGTCGCATGAAAATGTAAGCGGAAGAGAACAAGTCTTTTTCTTTTTGTTTTTGTTGTTTTTCATTCACTGCTCTGCTCTGTAGCAACTTCCAGCATAGTCCCTGACACATACGTGGTGCTCAATAAATATGTAGAGAAATCTGAAAGGAGTAAAGAGCCCTGTGTCACTGAGGTTGATGGTATTGACTCTACTGCCAGAAACTCATTTCCATCATCCCAACCCTGCCAATGACCTTTTCTTATTTACCTCTTCCCTGTCTCCTAAATCGATTTGTACCTTGTTTGGGGTTTCGTTGCTAACTGACTCCGGGTCTCTGTGCTTCTTCTGAGTTAATTCATGCTGAATCAAGATGCTGTTGTCCTTCTGAGTAGTCTCTTAGTAAGTTAAATCAGAAAGGCATTTTGGGCTTCAGTGAAACAAGCAAACTATCACCAAAGAGGATGGAATCTTTGCTGTGCCTCTTTGGGAATATGTTGGTCAAATGCAAGTTTAAATAGATTTAAAGAAATCTAGGTGTGCCCTAAGCAGTATGTGGGTTTCTAGGAGCCTACGAAGGCAAAGCTTCTATATTCAATGGTGAAAGACATGGGGTTTGGATTTGTTTGCTTGGGTGTATTCTTTTGCTTAGCGCTCTATGTGGTCATTGACTTCTTGGTCCCCTTTAGGTACAGCCGACGGCTGCTCCAGTGGTTCTCTGGCTGCAGGGTGGGCCAGGAGGTTCATCTATGTTTGGACTTTTTGTGGAACATGGACCTTATTTTGTTACAAGGAACATGACCGGTAAGTATTACTTGGGCTCAGTTTTCCCACGGAGATGTTTTCACCTGAACTTCACATCTGCTCCAGAAAAAAAAAAAAAAAAAAAAAATTAAAGGATACACAGAAACATTAGGAACAGCTTAATAGTTTCAGATTATAAAAACATCGCTTTCTGGTGATATCTGTCCAAGAAGGAGGAGCCACCAGTGTGAGTGTCCCGGCTGGGCTGCTTTCTCCCTTGAAATTTGGGTGAAAGGTTCTAAGCTATTTTCTCGCAGTCAGCTGCTGACTTAAGCAATCTGGGCTGCTGAAAACAGTTGGTATTTATTACTATTTGGGCAAGCTCTTTTGCATGAGACTAATGGGTGGAATTATATCCCTAATTATTCACGTAAACAGAACGCCGTATGGTTCAGTAGCATAAATGGTCAGATATCCTGGAAGCAAGATGCTGTGGGGGGAGACAAGGGGTGAAGGAAGGGGTGGAGGAGACACAGCTGGTTGTAACCCTGGGTCCCCTCCATCTCATTTTGGGGGGTGGGGAAGATTGTTTACTTTCCCTGGGATTGAATCTGGAGGGTGAACGATTTTGTGACTCAGGTATAAAAGAGTTGTTCTCTTTGGCATTAGAAAGAAGAGACTTCAGAAGGCTTAGACTTTAAAAATGGTTGATTGGACCAGACAGATAGGTTTATCCTACAGGAGGCTGATGAGTTTTTTCTAAGGGAAGCAGTTGCAAGGGGTTTTGTTTCCAAACCTTATCCCAGATGGAGAAACCCCCTAGGGGCTTCTCTAGGTTCAGGAGAAGTAAAGGAGAAGAGGGGAGAAGAACAAGGTGCTGGTGTCTGTTCCTAATGGTGAGAGGATGAAGCGATGTCACAGGGACACCAGGAGTTCATTGACATGATGGGGACAGGTGGGCTTGTTGGGCTGCTGACCAGAGCTCTGCCCCGGGTGGGATGTTTGGTTAACGGTCCAGTCTCCAACCTCTTCTCTGTTTGACTAGTGCGTGCCCGAGAGTTTCCTTGGACCACCACGTTTTCCATGCTTTACGTGGATAATCCAGTGAGTATCCAACGGTCCTGTGAAGTGTCAATGTGGGTCTCTCTTGTCTTTTCCATTTATATAAGGTACATTTAAAAAATAACGGGAAAGAGAGGCGCCTGGGTGGCTCAGTTGATTAAGCGTCTGACCTCGGCCTAGGTCATGGTCTGGCCGTTCCCGAGTTCGAGCCCCATGTCATGCTCTGTGCTGACAGCTCAGAGCCTGGAGCCTGCTTTGGATTCTGTGTCTCCCTCTTTCTCTGCCCCTCCCTCGCTCACATTTGGCTTCTCTCTCTCAAAAATAAAAATCAACATTTGGGGCGCCTGGGTGGCTTAGTCGGTTAAGCGTCCGACTTTCGCTTAGGTCATGATCTCGCGGTTCGTGGGTTCGAGCCCCGCGTCGGGCTCTGTGCTGACAGCTCAGAGCCTGGAGCCTGCTTTGGATTCTGTGTCTCCCTCTTTCTCTGCCCCTCCCTCGCTCACATTTGGCTTCTCTCTCTCAAAAATAAAAATCAACATTTGGGGCGCCTGGGTGGCTTAGTCGGTTAAGCGTCCGACTTTCGCTTAGGTCATGATCTCGCGGTTCGTGGGTTCGAGCCCCGCGTCGGGCTCTGTGCTGACTGCCAGCTCAGAGCCTGGAGCCTGTTTCAGTCTGTGACTCCCTCTCTCTCTGACCCTCCCCTGCTCACGCTGTCTCTCTCTATCTCTCCTAGAAATAAATAAAACATTTAAAAAAAATAAAATAAAAAATAAAAATCAACATTTAAAGAACATTTTTTCAAAAATAGGGAAAAGAAACAGAGGTTTAGGTTTTCTTTTTAAAACAGAATTTAATCTATGAAACATATCTGAGATGTAGTTTTTCTAGTATGTATCATTAAATCTGAGTTTGGAAGAATTTTACCTGCTACTTGCTCTCCTCATATTTTTAATCTTATGAAATGACCTGTTCACTGACTTGTACCATCCAGGATAAGGGATTGGTTTCTTTCCACTGGTGACATGGCTTCCTCATCGTGGATTATCATATAGTATTGGAATTCCTAACATTTCTAACAGAGTTGTAGATTTAAAAAGTCAAAGCTAGTCCCCTTCATTTATCACCATGAGCCCCATCTAGGAGCAAAATGTGCGATTCTCCTTTGGAAGTTCTTCTGAAATTGAGTCCAATAAACAGCAAAATATAGGAGTAACCTTAGGGTCAGCTTCTGCAGATCAGGAGTATCGTTGCCCCTAACTAATTTCTCTAATTTTTTTCACATCCCAGATGGTTCAGAGTAAACAGATAAATAGAGAGAGAGAGGGAAAAAAAAGTCCAACATACCTGTTCCCTCTTTTCCCACCAAGTTTTGTCAGCCATCCTCTTCCCTAGTCTATAATTGTGTACTTAAAAGAAGTTGAATGAAATGTCCTGTTCCCTTGTGTGTTTTGGGAAAACAAAACCAAAAATATTTACACCTAGTTGAGATGCATCCTTACAAATTTTTGACACAAAACAAGTGGCACAATGCGCCCTCCGGGTTTCAAAAACAAGACAACTTTGGGTCTTTTGATACTGCAGTGGGGGGCCAGGAAAGGTGAATTGCTCCCCTTTAAATCAACATCTGGCAGGGTCCACATTGTGGCATCAGGACAGCTCAGCCACAGACCCCAGGGCAGAGCTTTGTGCTGTTGCTTGATTTGGGGTTAGTGGAGGGGAGAGGGAGCAGGGTAATGCAGCATCCGCCCGTGGGGATGGCTAAATGCACGTGGGATGCTGTGGTGGAGATCCTAGCTCAGAGGGATGGCCTTTGGAATAAGGTCAATTTCCTTCCTGTGCGGTATCTCCCTGTGGGCTCCGAGGCATGTGTTTCTCGGTGTTTATACCTGCTTGTTTATTCATCCTCAGGTGGGCACAGGGTTCAGCTTTACTGATGACCCCGAGGGATATGCAGTCAATGAGGACGATGTGGCACAGAATTTATACAGGTAAAAAGGTCTTGGTTCCCTCTTGGCCTTCTTCAGACCAAACGTTTTTCTATTTCAATAGAGAAATTCACCCAAAAGTATCAATAGTGCTGATTGATCCTCATGGACTAATTTTTTTTATTTTAAATAGTTTATTGTCAAGTTAGTTTCCATATAACACCCAGTGCTCATCCCCACAAGTGCCCTCCTCCATGCCCATCACTCCCCTCCCCCTCCCCTCACCTCATCTGCCCTCTGTTTGTTCTTGGCATTCAAGAGTCTCTCATGGTTTGCCTCCCTCCCTCTTCCCCACTATTTCCCCCCTTCTTCTCCCCCATGGTCCTTCATTAAGTTCCTCCTAATCCTCCTATATGTGCAAACATATGGTATCTGTCCTTCTCTGCCTGACTTATTTCGCTCAGCATAAC